>NW_008353604.1:1279000-1369152 GCF_000622305.1 Nannospalax galili | reverse complement strand
ATATATATATGATATAGCAAATAATGACTACTGATACTATATAGTTTAACTGCCTTTCCAATCTGAATCCTTATGAAAATAAAACCATAAATTTGTCATATAATCATTATTTGAACAAGAATTAGAAAGTTTCTACTACTACCACTACATTTTTTGTACATCTGTTAGAAGATCTACCCACCTAAAATCGTGCCATCATTGGGAAAATGAAACAGAATCTTTTCTATTGAGTATCAAGTCCCTTTTTGCTTATGCTTACGCGGTTTGTTTCTGTTTGGTTCTCTTGGTTATGTAATCGCTATGATCTCCTTATACAGTGGGGTCCCCACGGCTGCTGTCTCCCTGAGAGAGCATTCTTCTAGCTATGAGAATAAACACTGGTTCTCTTGATGTGATGGACCCAGTGCTGGACAGTTACTCATATTATGGTTGTGGAACAGGGCGGTTCATCACACTAGCTTTTTGTATAGCCCCATAACAATATTGAGAAAGACGTTCTAACAACTTAAAACTCCTTCCAAAGATTATCCCCAAGCCATTATTTCTAAAGACTGAGCCTTTCTAGGACGCTGTTTTGCATTCCACATCTGCCCAGTATAAAAAGAACCTTCTATTGAGTTTACAAAGATTTGAAAAACTGTGTTCCTTTATCACAACCAATTGTTATGATATCAAGTACCCTGAGAGTTGATATGTGAATATTTTTTAATCTTTGTCCTTTCCTAATCTTATATAAATTATCTAAATATCTCTGTGAAACACAGTAAGCAAAGAAATCATTGTTTTTCAAAATAATTTTATGCTAGACATGTCTTTAATTCCAGCATTTGGGAGGCAGAGGTAAGTGAATCTCTGTGAGATTGAGGTCAAACTGATCTACATAGTTAGTTCAAGGCCACAAGATGGGGCTACAGGGAGTCCCTGTCTTGAAACAACAAAAAACAAAACAATGATATTTTTATTAGATTTGTGTGCACACATTTGAACATGTGGAGAACATAGGACAACTTGAATAAATCAGTTCTCTGTCTCTACCATGTGAGGCTTAGGGTGGAACCCACTTCTTCAGGTTCCCAGGCAGGTACTTGTACCCTTAAGTCATCTCACCTGCCCAGAATTCACTTCCTACTAACAGAATGTCCACAAAGAGGGAATATTAAAATGCTCTCACCCTTCATCTCTCTTTTAGATATACTTTCTGCATGTTCCTATTGCCTTTAATTCCAGGCTTTTTAGTTTCCTTTTCCCCTTCATGAGTAGCCATGTAAAAGAAACTTAGTCGTTTCAAATCATAGTAAACTGCATTTCAACAGTAAACAAGTGAAAGTGACCACATGTGTCATATTCCCAATAAATATTAGAGTCTGAGATTGGAGGTTTTTTATGGATTCTCTGGGAACTCCTGAATTTCTAACAATCAGTATATTTACTAAATTCTCCGATTTACAGATATTCTGACTTAATTCTGACCATGAAGATTATTGTATCCACTATAAATAACATGGTTAAATCTTGAAGCAGAAATCTTGGATGGTTACCATGTCTAAAGGAAATAGAAAGTTCATTCTAGTAAATTCATTCTTATTTAGAAGGTGAAGGGCTTTGACAAACAAGAATGTACAGAACAATTCTTCACAATTTATAATCTCTCTGATGAAAGATAAATTTTCTCTTAAAACAAGATCTGAATCAGCTCTGAAAACTATAGACAAAAACCCCAGTCATATGAAAGTCACTGATGGGGCTAGGTCCTTGACTCCAGGCATAGAGTGCTTGCCGCCCTACACAGGCATGAGAACCTGAATTGAATCCCCAGAATTTCCGTGAATAAACCAGGCATGGTGGCATGCATTTGTCATCCCAGGGCTAGAGAGTCAAACACAAGAAGGTCCATGGGGCTTTTTAGACACTTAATTTAGCTAATCAATGAGCTCTGGGCTCAGTGGGACACCTTGTCTCAAATAATAAGGTAGTGCAGCACGACTTTAATCATGCACATGGAAAACAGTGGCAGGTGGATCTCTGTGCAATCCAGGCCTGCCTGGTCTACACAGCAAGTTCCATGCCATCTGGGGCGATAGTGAGACCCCTCTCAACCTCCTGGTCCCCACCCCAAATAAATGAGGTGGCAAGCAGTTGAGAAGGACAGTCAATGTTGACCTCTGGCTTTTATAGGAATGTGTACATGTGCAGACACATACACATGCAGAGACACAGGCACAAGACCGTTAATCTGCTAATTACGGTGTTGGTTTTCAGTAGCTGTGGCTTTGCTTGCAAAGGCAGGGGGAAAGCAATACAGGGAAGAAACATGGTTATTATCATCACTAAGATGAAAGCAGAGGAGCAGGTCATGATGACTATGCACATCTAGCTCACGATATTTATGATGCAAAGTGACTCTTATGACCCATAGTTCTGATCTCTCTCTTTCCAAGAATCTGTTCCCTCTGTTACTTCATAGGTCAATTTCCTGGACTCAAGTTCAACTCACAATATTGAACTAAAAAGAAGCAATCACCCATGAGAGAGATTCACATTTTCCCAAGAGTTCACAAAGAACATACTCCAAAGATATAGTACATATGTTTATGATTGCTCATTCTTTTGTTTGTTCTAAGTAGCCTTCTTCGACATTTTCTAATTATAGTTTACTTTAAATTTGAATATTAAAAATTTGTCTTTATTTATTTTTATTTTATGTGTATGAGCATGTTGCCTGCATGTGTGTAAGTGCCCTATGTGTGTGCAATGTCTGTGTAGGACAGAAGAGGACACTGAAACCCTAGAACTGGAATTACAGACAGTTGTATCCTGGGTCCTCTCCTAGAGCAGCCAGTGCTCTTAACCACTGAGACATCTCTCTAACCCCTAGATTTGATGATTTCAGAAAAAAGAAATACCTCTCAACATCAGATCAGATACAACTCCAGACAAAAATTCATCAAAAGCTGCTTTATTGTGGGGTAAATTATGGAAGGGAAAAATGAGTTTAAAATCTTATTCATGTGTCACTTTCAAACTCAAAGAATGACTTTTATTGTTTTTAGAAACCTTAGGAACCAGCAGCTACCAGTTTTATCAAGCAGATAAAGATTAATAAAATAGTGCATTGATGATATATTGGTAGCATTCATTTTAGCATTTCTTGAATTCTTTTCATAAGTTAAGATTCTAAAGTGTTTATCTTTCACCTGTTTTATGATGAGGGAAACAAAATCTAATCTATTTCTACAATAACAAACATTGAAAGAATAGATAAAAAGATGTTTTCACCAAATTGACATTTTTTTCCCTCTGTAAAAACAATATCACGGATTGCTAACAGGGCACAGGTGGGGTATTTTTAAAGAAGAGTGGGCACCCCCACATTTACAATTCTGCTGTAAAGTCCACTCTCAGATACAGATCCTGTGACTTCCCAACAGCAGCACAAAATGGCAAGAGAGGTGCCTCGTGGCATTCTCGACTTACATATCCTTAGCCCCTTCCCCACATGCAGCTAAGATCGACTGATTGGGTGGAAGGGGTAACTGACTCCCCCCAGCTCTGTGACAAGTGTGGGAAGGAGATGTGACTATAGCTTGCTGGCATAATGGTTGGAGGACACTTCCAGGTAACACTCCCCCGGTCCTCCAGCTCATGTGTTTTTTCCGCCAACCTCTTCCACAAAAGTCCCTGAGCCTTGAAGAGGGTGATAGGTGTGGGATAATCTTCCTCCTGTTGTGATATGGCACTGAACTTTTGGGTCGCTGCATCATCTGTTTTCCATAGGCTTTTAGTCCATTTCAGTGGGATTCCATCTACTATCTCCTGTTGTGATATGGCACTGAACTTTTGGGTCGCTGCATCATCTGTTTTCTATAGGCTTTTAGTCCATTTCAGTGGGATTCCATCTACTATAAACAAAAAAAAAAGAGCAAGAACCCAGAACATGTAAACAGTGGCTGCTATAATAACTTATGGACATAAACACGAACACTTGGATGGTACTTTAGCAGGTGCATCACATCCATCTAACAAAGCAATTGCAGTGACTTCCCACCGGGGCCTGTATTCTCCCCTGCCACAGGGGGTTGGCCTGTTCTACAGTACCAGATGTGTGTTCCACCTCTAGAAGCAGGCATTACATCCAATTGAAAATTTGCTGATTGTACATACACTAGATGAGCCACTATTGCACCAGCTGGAATATCTTGTTTGGCATGCTGATAGTACAGCACGCGGGGTCCATCGTTGAGCAGAATTATAAGGGATAGTTCTCCCCCAGCCATTTGCATGTTGCCTTCTGGCACTATGAAAGCCACCCACCCAGTATCATTTGTTCTCTTCATCTTAGGGAGTCTGACTGGGGTAAGGCAAAACCCTAAGGTGGTTTTAATTTGCATTTCCATAATTACTAATGATGTTGAACACTTTTTAATATGTTTCTTATCCATCTTTATTTCTTCCTTGAAAACACTCTATGTCTTTAGCCCATCTTTTAATGGGGTCATTTGTTTTCTTGGTTCTTTGTTTCTTGAGTTCTCTATATATTCTGGATGTTAAACCTCTGTTAGATGTGTCACTGGTGAAGATATTTTCCCACTCTGTGGGTTTTCTCTTCACTTTCTTGATTGTTTCTTTTGCTGTACAGAAGCTTTTTAATTTAATGAGGTCCCACTTGTTGATTGATGACCTTAATTCCCGAGCAACTGGTGTCTGATTTAGAAAGTCCTTTCCTTCACCTATATCTTGTAGTTTACATGAATATTTCATTTGAGGGTTTTATTTATTTTAGTTTGTGTGAATGAGTGTTTTGCCTGCATGTATGTAAGGGTACCAATGTCATGTAATGCCTGTGGAGGCCAGAAGAAGGCATCAGATCCCCCTGGAACTGGAGTTATGGGTGGCTGTTAGCCATTTTGTGGGCACTGGGAACCAAACCCAGGTCCTCGGCAAGAGCAGCCTGTGGTCTTAGCATTGAGCTGTCCTCTCTCTGGTCCAAAACATTTTATTTAATAGTGAACTAATGTGAATGAACCAAATAGGGGGAAAAGGTAATAGCATAAGAAAGATTTAACTGGCATTTACCACGCCCTATACAATGTAATTTAATATGCAATTCCTCCTATGTTTCCTTTCTCCTTCCCTGCCCCCTGTCCCCCTCCCTCCTTCCCTCTCTTCCCTTTAACATTCTCTCTCTCTCTCCCTCCCTTACTCTCTCTCTCCTGTCTCTCTGTGTGGTGTATGTATATGTGTGTGGTGTGGGGGCCCTTGCATGTATGCAGGGGGAGAAGCAGAGTTTGATGTCTGGTATCTTATAGACACAATGCAAGGTGCCCAGGTTTACACAGGAACTGAGGACTGAAGTCAGAGCTTCATCCTGCATAGCAAGCACTTTATACTGAGTCATCTCTCTAGCTCCCCTCCCAGATTTTTGAGTATATCTTTCTCACTCTTGCCATTGACTACCGCTTAGGTAAACCTCCTTGTAGCATTCCAACTAGTATTTAATCTGCTAATGAAAGCTTCTTAGTCAGGCTCATGGATTTTTGAAGTTCTGATAGCACTGTGCACAACGGTGTGACCTGGCACTGTCCAATCCATAAATTGGGGAAAATAATTGTGCTTTATTTTCAACAGTTATGACAATCAAATAAGTTTATACGGAATTTTTAAAATAATGTATGTTGCATAGTAAGTCTTTAAGGACTCTAAGCACTCTGTCTTCTTTTCTTTCAAGAACATCTGGCTTTTTAGTACAGACTGGCCTTGAACTCAGGAATCATCTGCCTCAGGAATCGTCCCACCTGTTGAGATTACAGATATGCTCCTCTATACCCACCTTGAAAAGCAGAAATTTATATGGAAAATTTCATATGGGGAGAATGGCATGCATGTGCTACACATGTGTTTTGTGTGAGTGTGTACACATGTGGGGGTCTCATGCACAGTGAGCCGAAGAGCCTCGGGAATCCTTCTATCCTCCCTCTCCCAATGCTGCGGTTACAGACACATATGGTCGCACCCTCTCTTGATGTAGGTGCTGGTGGTCTGGACTCAGGTACTCATGCTTCTGTGGTAGGTACTTTGCTGATCTAGCTGTTTCTCTAGGTCCACATAAAAATTTTGTGTGATTTTAAATGATATTCATGGGGGCTGTAAAGATGGCTCTGAAGTACTGTCCACAGAGGACTTGGGTTTTGTTTCCAGCATTTACTTGGAGGTTAACAAACATCTGTAACTCCAGTTTCAGGGAATCTGATTCCTTCTTCCGACCTCAGCAGGCACTGCACTACACGAGCACACTTACAAACATTCAGACAATACACTCATACACATAAAATAAAAATAGTAAATAAAAATTTTAAAATATTAATCTTAGTAGAGGAGAAAAATATTTTTAAAGTAGCTGTAGAAAATATCATTGGATCTGCCTTTGTGCCTGGCAGCCAAATGTGATTTTAAATAAAACATGTTTAAGAACACATATTTAAATTTTTGAAAATTGCACACATAAATCAGTGTATGCCATCCAAATGTCAGGCAATGGCATTGAATGGGGTGATGGACGGGTCTTCATTTCAACTTGTTGACATTTAGTGAAACAAACCCATAAGAAAGAATTGACTTATGATCATGAATGAGAATTGGGATGTATACAAGAAAGACGGAATTATTCTTGAGGAATCAGAGAAAGATCAAGAGAGGAGAAGAGCTTACCAAGGCAAAAGGAAACAATCCAAGTTACAATGGGGCTAGGGCAGATAGCCCAGGCTAGGAAACCATGACAGGGGCCCAAGAAAACCTAATGAGTTTAATACATGTCAGTAGTCCTACGTGGCAGAGAGAAAGGGTGGAGGTACAGGAGGTATGTTTGTCAACAGACAGCTGTCCACACTGGTTATTTTAAACTCATAATTCAAATTGCAATAGGTATGGAAAATTTATTATGAAAGACTGAGAATCGCCATGTCTCATGTCCTGATATAGAAACTAAGCATTCACCACCTGAGTGTACTCAATCTCAATTGAATCTGTCTTCTCCGATCTTATTGAAATTGAAGATGAAATTCGTCCTCAAGAAACTTGCTTGACAATAGGAATTGTTATCACTAAAAGACCTCGAAATTATTATCTTTGTGCTTTGCTTTGATGCCACTTTATCGTTGGCAAGATTTATAGAAAAAGCTCTCTTTCAGAAATGTTTTCTTTTCTAGAGGCACAAGACTCAGACAGGAGGAAATATCAGTCAAGAAGAGAAAATAAACATATGATTCAGAAGCGCTTCCAGCTAGCTAGAATAGATGGAATGGTGTAAGAACTCGGAGTCTTCATGTGCCTGCAAGAAAGGCAAGGGAAAGACAGAAGCAGAGACAAGAGGGAAAGAAAATTGACTCCAAGATTTGGGGCTTAATTATTGAGAAAGAAGAAAGAAGTAAAGAAGAGTAGGGGAGGGGAAGAAGGGAAGAAGGGAAGGAAGGGAGCAGATGTTAAGGTGGGAGGCTCTCCCACTCACATTTATGTTGCTGTGATAAAATACCCTGACAAAAAGCAACTTAGGAGAGAAGGGGATTTGTTTTATCTTACAATTCTATGCCATGCTCCAGCAACAAGGCAGGAATTTCAAATAGCTTGTCACATCACATCCTCTGTCAAGAACGGAGAAATAAATGCGTGCATGCACACTTGCTGGCTTGCTTGAGCTGAGCTTGATCTCTCTATTCACGCAGTTCAGAGGCCCCTGCCCAGGGAATAGTGCTACCCACAGTGGGTTTCAATTAACGTAAGACAATCCCCCACAGACATGCCCACAGGCCAAACCAGCGCAGACAATCCCTCTTTGAGAAGAGAGGTTCTTCCCAGGTGATCCCAGGTTACTCAAATGGAGTTAAAGCTAGCAATCACAGAGGCATGAAGGAAAGGAGCAAGGCAGGAGGAGAGAAAAGAAGGACTGAAGGAAGGAATGAAAGAATATAGGAAGTGGATTGTGGGGATTTCTTGTGCCCATTCTTCCCCAGACTCTAGCAGGGCAGTGTTAGTTGGCTGACTGTTTTCATGGGGCTGAGGGTCAAGACATGATCATTGCATTAGTTTTACTCTGCGTTTGGTCTCCTATGAGCCTGTGTTAGCATGCACATCCTCAGTCCTCTTGGAATCCATCATTATTGCCTCTTGTACAAAGCACACAGCATTCATGAAATCCCCCTGAAAAATTGGAGGTGGGAAATTTAACAAACCACTGAGTCCTTTTTCAAAGTTCACCATGAGTATCGCCATCTCATCTTCTCTTATGTTTTTGTTTATTTTATTGTGTGTTTTGCTGGGGGCAGTGGCACACATGTGCCAAGAATTCTTTGTGGATGTTCGAGAACTTACGGGAGTCTGTTCTTTCCTTCGCCACGTGGATTCCAGGAATCAAACTTAGATTGTAGGACTTGGCCCTCATCTTATTTTCTAATGGAAATAAATGCTTAGATAAATGTCTTTGGGGCCCGTGGTAGAAAATAACCATCTGATAACCTATGTTAATAGGGGCTGGAGATATAGTTAAGTTGTTAAGGTGCTAACCCTGGGTTTGAACCCCAGCACTGCAGAAAGTTAGATATGATTTTCATTCTATCATTTGAGAATTTGGAATAAAAGGATCAGAAGCTGGAGGTCATGGCATACCGAAGACTATCCTGTGCTCAAAAGTCACTATTTCAAAAAACAAAACAAAACAAAACATCAGTAAAGCTACAGCTTGATTACTTTTCCATCTTAAATCGTGTCATTGAGTTTCCTCGGGGAAATGTATTCATTCTAGCACATGGAAGATGTCTTGAACCTGGGCACACCATTTCCCTTGGTCATGAGACAGATCGAACATATTACCAACCAACGTGAACATGTCCTACACCTGGGATGAACTAATGACTTTTTTTTCATTTTCATAAATAATAGTACTTCTCAAAAAATATATAATTTAGAAACCTAAACTGGCCAGCAGAGAGACCCACACATTGCAACCTCTGAGGACCAAGTTTATTTTTAAGCTTTGTCACTGGAACTGTTACCTCACCACAAAACATGTTTTTAAAATCAGGAAAAATTTATGTCAAATGTCTGTTGAAGTATATTGCACATGGTAACCATCTTTCATGCAAATCAAAAGTTATAATGCAATGAAATCTGAAATTCAGCATTAAGTTCCTTTTTAGTAATACAAAATATAAGGCAAATACATTGTGGATTATGTAGCATTTGATAAAGATGAGAGAGAATGAGGCTGATTTAAAAAGCATTTTTTTTTTTTTGAGTTTTTGAGACAGGGTCTCCCTGTAGTCCCAACTGGCCTGGAACTCACTATGTACACCAGGCTTCCCTGATTTCACAGAGATCCCCCTGCATCTGCATCCTGAGTGCTGGGATTAAAGGTATGTGCCATCACGCCCAGTCTCAAGAAACAAATTTCTAAAGAATAAATCCAGTGGAAGATCAAGTAACAAATAAACTGCTGGCCACACCTACTTACTCTTCCTATTTCCTCTGGAAGAAGTTGCCAGCAGGAGCTTTGCCTCCTAGTATAAAATGCCTTGTCTCTGTGCTTTATTTAAATGGAAATGGATAAAGCTCCCAATCACCCTCAAGCTTATTTAGTGAAGTATTAGGAATATCTTGAAATATATTGCTCACTATGTAAACGCAGAAGTTTCCAATATGAATTTGACCACTGTAGAGCTTTGATTTCGAGATGATCATTTAATTTCTGAGTCCTCACTTTTCTAATCTGTAAAACGAGGCCAATGAATAATGTTGTCTGAATTTCCATCGAGTTCCAAGAAACAATAATGGTGCGGTTAAGGGTTAACAAGGCAACGGTGGTACAGAAAACTGATGGAGGGTGATTGAAGATGGGTACAACAGAGCTGTGTTAAGCAAGCAGGCTGGTCAACTGCCGAATGATGTGACTCTCAGGAGGCACCACAGGCTTTTTGCTCATTCATCTATGTAGCCATAGACAAGTCCTGCTCACTTTAAGAAGCCTATTCTAAGGGCTGGGGAGATGACTCCGTTGGTAAAATGCTTACCATGTAAGTGTGATGTCCTGAGTTTAATTCTCAGCGCCCACATAAAAGTTGGGTGTGGTGATGTGCGCCTGCATTCCCAGTATTGGGAAGGTAGAGATCGTGGATCTATGGACCTGACTGGCCATCCAGTATGGCCAAACTGGATTTCAGGTTCAGTAAGAAGTTGTCCTATCAAAAATACAAGTTAAGAGTCAGTTGAAGAAGACAGTCATTGAACTGTCTTCCACATATATGTGAACAAACAGCTGAATACAAACATGAGTTCTCTCTCTCGCTCTCTCTCTCTCTCTCTCTTCTATTCTATTCTATTATATTATGTACTTTAAGTTGTACACATAAGTATTGTACATGTCAAATGTGGAGCAGAGTTCTGTCTAAATGTATAGAATTTGTTCAAATAGCAGGGGGAAAATGAGGGAGCATATTTTCACTTTGTTTTACTTTGCAGATTTAGATTTTTTCTTTTATTTATTTGCTTTAGTTCAAGAGAAAAACCACAAACGTGGCCAGACAGTAGCTATGTCTTTTGGCAGTAGAAATAATCTAATAAAAGCCTCAGATTTCGAAGGTGGAGGAGGGGGTCCATCTCAGACATGGGTAACGTCATTTCAGCCCAAATATGTTTCACTCCAGGTTTGTATTCTTTGGATTCGTATGGCCCACGATGAATTTATCCCAGGTTCATGCCACCAGAGTTGGAATTCATAACACAAACACTGAGACCAGGCAGTGATTGACAGCTCTGACTTGCTAATACCCCATAGTAGGTCTTCTATCATGGTCAGAAGTTCAGATTTATTTTGACAAGCTTTCTCTTGGTTTTGGAGACTAGGAACTTTATGATGGAGGTTATACCATGGCTATTATCAGAGTCCAAGGCAACATGGCAGACAGCTCTAACATGGCAGAAAGCTCAGAACATATTAATTTACCTTAAAGAAGGTAAATTAACATGTTACCTTCTTTAATAGGTGGAACCCAGGCTCGAGTTGGAATCCAACGTGAAGTGATTACAGATAAAAGCATTTTAATGAATGAGGACTTCTGACAGAAACCTTGATGTTTCCTGAGATCACTGTCAGTATCTTCCTTCCAAAAGAACATTGCAAGAACATTCCTAATGAGAGTTTACACATCTCATACATAAAAGCCACTGAGATTTTCCAAGGATGGTTAAGGGAGGGTGATGTTTTTTAAAGTTACATTTTGCAGAGACTTCACCAGTATAGTAACATACATTTTATAACATTGCTATGTACAACCAGCTGTGAAAATTATGCCATATAAGGATTCCTAAAGTCAACTGGAGTTACAGTGTTTAATAGTCTCTATATTATTATACTTTGCATATGAATATACGTTAGCAGAATTCTCTGAAAGAATCAAAGTTCTAGTTCAAATTTCAGTTTTTAAAGCATTTATTTATTTATTCATTTATTTATTTATCCATTTATTTATACCATGTCTCATGTATCCTGGGCTGACCTCCAACTCACTATGTAGCTGAACATGACCTTGAACTTCTGCTCCTCCTACCTTAACCCCTTGAGTGTTGAGATGGCAAGAATGCACCTCCATGCCCAGTTTTATTCAATGTTGTAGATGCTAGGCAGGCAGCCTACTGACTGAGCTATGTCTCCAGGCCTCCGATCTTGACTTTTCATAGGGTAGTAAAAATGTGTCCTTGTGAGCATTTATTTGTTCCATTGGCTTCCTTAACCTTAACCATTCTGATTGGGGTGGGATGCTATCCTAAAGTAGTTTTAAATTAAAATTTTCTGAATGCTGAAGGTGCTGAGTACTTTAAAATATTGTTTAGCCTTTCTTATTTGTTCTTTTGGGTACTCTCTGTTTAGCTCTGAAGCCCCTTTGTTGATTCAGGTGGTTTTCTTTTCTCCTTGATGCTTTGTAGAGTTCTTTGTATAGTCTAGATATGAATCTTCTATTAGATGTACAGTTGGAAAAGATTTTCTCCCACTCTGTGGGCTTCCTCTTCACCCTGTTGAGTTTTCTTTGGCTACAAAGAGCCCTTTAATTTCATGAGGTCCCATTTGTAATTGGCTTACATTGCAGTAAGTTTCCATAAGACTTTCTCATACATCCTTCGTTTTGGGTAGCCCTCCCTCCCCTCGTATCCCATATTGTCGGTTTTGTTTTCTTAGACAGGGTTTCAGGTATCTTAGATCATCCTTAAACAGGCTATAAATGTGACACTGGCCTTGATCTCCTGATCTTCCTCCTCCCCTGTATTGAAATTATAGGCTTGTACACCATCTACTGGACCTCTTTCACTTAAATCTCTCTGAAGTTTAGGGATCACTGAAGCTACCCATCTCTTACTGTTCTTTTGGGCTATCTGTACATCATCTTTGGCGAAATGATTCTCTAGATCTTTTGCTATCTTTTATCTGAATGTGTCGTTTGCTTTATTACCAAGCTATGTGTTTTTGCTTTATTGTTTACATATTCTGGATAATAACCTTTTATGAAATATATCATTTACAAAAACTTTCTGTGGGCTCCATGTTAACTCTGTGTATCCTTGAACACACAAAATTTTAACATTTTTTTTGTATTCTAATTTACCACTTTTTTGTTGTTTACACTTTTGATGATGTTAAACTCAAGAATCATTGCCATACCTAAGTCATGAATGTTCTCCATTCTTCTTCTTCTTCTTCTAAGAGTTTTATAGTTTACAGGACTTGGAGATGACTCAGTGAGTAAGTGCTCACTGCCAAAGCAAGAGGATGCAAACTCAAATCCCCCAGCACTCATTTTTAAATAGAAAGCTGGTCAAGGCTGCATCGTGACTCTAACCCCAGCCCTGGTTGGTGGCAGAGCTGGGTGGATTCCCTTGGGCTCCCTAATCAGTGTAGCCAAAACAGTGAGCTTCAGATTCAGTAACAGAATCTGTCTCAAAATATAAAGTTGAAGTCAAAATGATAAATGTTCTTGCTTTCATTAAAAATCGATATAATCGGGGCTGATAGATGACTCAGCAGTTAAGAGCAGTGGCTGTTCTTCCAGAGGACCCTAGTTGGAGTCCCAGCACCCATATCTGTTCTAAAGAATCAGACACCCTTTTCTGGCCTCCTCAGACATTGCACACAACTGACACACTTACATACGTGAAGGCAAAACACTCATACACATAAAATAAAAATAAATTAATCAAAATGTATTTTAATTGATGTAATTACAAAAAATCAAATAAAACGGAGAAAAATAGAGCATGATGACACTAGAGTTCACCCTTGATATTGCACATTCTATGGGTTAGGAAACATCTACAGACAGGCATGTGTCAGACAAGGATCATACCAATTCCACCCACTGACCTAAGGATCCTCTTTGCTTTTCTGCCCATCACTTCCGTCAACTTCCCCAGTGCCACTGATTCCTCTAATATAGCCACAGTTTAACCTTTGTCAGAATGTCATTGGACCTGAATTAGCCTTCACCTACCATTCTGTGATTGACTTCCTTCATGTAGTAATAGTAATATGCACACACATTCAACATGATGATGACACATGTCTCCTGGGTGGCTTCTTAGTTGCTTTGGTTATAGCACCAAGCTGCTCTAAATCCTTGTGTTCAGGTTCTCAAGTGGACCTATGTGTTCGGCTCATCGGATAACGTAAAAAGGAGTATGGGTGCTGGTCATGTGGTAAGAACAATCTTAGTTTTGTGAGGAAATGTCCACCTGTCTTCCAAAATGGTTGCTCCACTTCAAAGTGTCGTCCATAATAAAGGAGACAGCCACCCTTGTGGCTTCCGGTCAGTGATGGGGACCATTCTGCCTAGTGGGACCTAAAGGCCGTCCTCTTCGGCTTTTCTCTGATAACATAGGACAGCGCCTCCTGCACTCGCTCTAGACTTGTCTCCATGGGTGAAGAACTTGCTGCACCTGGGGGCTCTTTGGGCTGGTTTTGCTGTTGTTGTTGACTTTCAGAGTTTCTTTTTATACTTGGGATATTATCCTATTATTAGATAAGTCTTCTGGAAACATTTTCTGTCAGTCTATGGCTTTCCTTCTCGTTCTCTATGGTAGAGTGCAATATCTTATGGCTTTAAAGTAAATTTTTATTTTGTTTCGTTTTTTGAGAAAAGATCTTCCTGTATCGCTAGCTGGTCCGGAACTTGCTATGTAGACCAGGCTGGCCTTGATCTCACAGAGCTATGCCTGCCTCTGTCTCCTGAGTGCTGGGACTAAAAACATGTGCCACCTGGCCCAGCTATGTTTTAATTTTAATGTAGCTCAGCAGCCAACTTAACATTTTTTTCTATCATTGATTATGCCTTTGGTCTTATGCATCATCACTGTATCTACATTTGTCTAGATCTCTATTAGAAATTAAGGTGCTTTTTGCATTTAAGTCTGTTATTTATTCTAAGTTAATTTGGTCATATCTAGTTTCACATTCTGAATATTGATATCTAGTACATACTTTTAATTCTCTTTGCCGCCCAAGAAAATATTAAAGCCCATATTTATCTAACCAATCCTTGTATTAACAAGTTCTGGACCAGAATTTCCATCTCAAATGCATTTAGAAGGTATAAGAACATGAAGCTAACTTCCTATTCTCCATACTTATAAAACAGGCCATTGTATTTTTTAAATTAGTTACATTAAATTATTTATTGTGTGTGTGTGCATCTGTGTGGGCATGTCCATACTATGTCATGTATGTGGAAATCAGAGAACAACTCACAGGAGTCAGTTGTGTCTTTCTACCACTTGGATTCCAGGGATCAAACTCAAGTCCTCAGGCTTATAGCCAAGTGCCTTTACCCACTGAGCCATCTTGTCAGCCTGATCAGTACTTTTATGACCCAGTTAAATCATAGCTACATAGTTTTTATTCTCTATTGATAATAGGTTATTTATAATCCCATCTTATATACCTACATAGGTCAGGGAAAGTTCACATCATGCCACCATCTCCTCCTACAGGCGCACACGCATGTCACCATCTCCTCCTACAGGTGCACACACATGTCACCATCTCCTACAGGTGCACACACATGTCACCATCTCCTCCTACAGGTACACATGTATGTCACCATCTCCTACAGGTGCACACGCATCCTTACAAATGGACCTATTCCCCCAAATGATCTAAATTTTCATGACATAGCTGTTAAAATATTTGAAAACAGCTATGTTGAGTTTCCCCAGGTGAAGAATGTTCTAAGCCCTGTGGCTCATTTTTCAATTGTTAATTGGCCAAGGTTAAAGGCATTGGAAGATTAGAGTCTCTAATTTTCCTTTCTCCTTCATTTCTTTCCATAGTATTTCTCTCCCTCCCCTCCATATAGCCATAAAAATGTATATGCATAAATATATATGAACATACACACATATGAACACACAATCATGTATACGCTTGTACATGTGTGTTCGTTCTCATTGTTATTGCGATGTCTGGGATGAAGACGTCCCACTGGACTCCATCCAGACTCACATCTACATTTCCTTTCCTTTTGCTTTTTTAGCCAAAAACACCAACAAAGCCTGAGTCTGCAGTGACAAACGCAGACTTCATCTTGAATTCATGTATGGGGAACATTTGCATGTTGATTTCTTTGCAGCCCTAATGGTTAAATTTCAAAGCACATCTTTCCTTTTATCTTCAGTTGAATGAGACATCAAAATAAGGGCCAGATAAAGGCGGAAGTCCTTTGTCTAAACTGCCCAGGCCTGGCCAGCTGTGGTGAACACTGTCTGGTGGCTCACAGCCTTCTTGTCTGGCCTCAAACTGGAGCTCGCCTCTTTTATTTGGGAGATTTTAAAGGGATCCTGCATTCTTGCACACTATGTCCTAAAGGACAACAGAAAGCTTGTTGATGGTGGTATCTAAATGTACAAGCCAGATAAACCATTTATTTATTAGACAATACTCTATTGGCTCTAAGTGTGATGCATGCTGACTTTTATCATAGTCTCTAAGTCAAATGAACATTAGGCAATAATATCAGAGCTTTATGAATTTGCCCTTGCTGACATTTATGCATGATATCTGCTGACATTTCTGTGTGCTTAATTTCTCATGTGATGACTATTTTAGTTTGCTTAATTGATAAAGTACATTGGTAGAAACATGTGTGATGACATGTACATGCTGAGGTTGTACTTGGTTGGTGGTGTGCTTACCTAGTATTCAGGAATCCCTGGTTTCAGTCTATAGCACTGCATAAAAGTAGGCATAGCAGCACACACCTGTAATCCCAGCATTCAAGAGGATCAGAAGTTCAAGGCCGTCCTATGCTACATAGAGACATGAGGCTAGCCTGGGCAACGTGTCTCAGAGAAAAAAACAAAGGAAAAGAGAAGAAAAAATAAAAATAAAAGATAAAATATAACTAAGACAACATCAGGTGGTAGAAGTGGATAGAAAATTAGTTAGGGTACAGTAAATTGCTCTTGATAAATTTTGAATAAAAATAATGATTTGGCATAAATAAAGATTAATTTTAAGCAGATGAAAAATAATAAATACAGTAAAGGCAAAACCAAACCAAAACAACACAATCACAACAAAAATAATGAGCATATAATCCAGTAGTTTGGCATTAAGAATATAAAGTATTTCCTTAGTAGTCGTTTTTTTAATTCCTGAAAATATCAACAGTAATGTGAACTCTAGCATTGTGTATGTGATTTTTTTTAGAGACAAAACAATAGTTAGTTCAGAACATTTTGTTTTGTAGAATAGCATCAGAGAAAGAACGTGCAGTGCATTAGGATCTCGGAACCGGAAAGGTGAAGACGTTTGACAGTTTCCCACAACCGCTTCTTAGCTGTGTTTTCAGACAAAGACCTCTGGATGCAGAGAGTCTCATTCACCGTCTCCAGGTCCTTCTTACGTTCTTTGTGGACCCAAGGGACAATCTGCTTGCTGCCTCTAATACTCCTCTCTGCTCACTCAAGCCTGCCTCTTCACCTGTGTTCTGGTCAGGTTTTATTGTCCATTTGTCACAGCCTAGAGCAATATGGGAGTAAGGAATATCAACTCAAGTATGACTTTGATGTGACTGGCCTAGGGCCATGTCTGTGAGGAACTGTGCATCCCTGATTGATGTGGGAGGACCCAGCTCTCTGTGGCTCACACCATACCTAGACCAGTGAACTTCACCTGCATGTGAAAGGTAGCTGAGTCTGAGGTAGTTAGCAAGTAACATCCCCACCTTGGTCTCTGCCTAAGTTCCTGCCTTGGCTTCACTCATTGGTGGACTATAACCTGGAAGTGTAACCTGAGATAAACCCTTTCTTCCCACAGTTGCCTCTGGTCATGATATTTAGCACAGCAACTGAAGCTAGAAAAACCTATTATTCTAGGATTCTTCCCAGATCCTACCCTGTGCCTTTCCACCTCTGAGCTTTTGGTCAGGATATCCCTGCATCTGGAGTGCTCATTAATCTCTGTCTATCACAGTCATGACTGATGCTTCTTCAAGAGATTTTCTACAACCATTCTTTAAGCTTGTTCCTATATTTCCTTATAGTTGTTACTGTTTTTTTTTATTGCACTGAGTTTATTCTTTGTCCTAGTTAAATATTTCTGAATCAGTGAACTATGAATGCTATGCTCTATTTCTCAATGAATATACACTGTATCTTGTCAATGACCTTGTTGCTATCAAAGGACATAAAAACTAATAAGCAGGAGCTGAAGAGATGGCTCAGTGGCTATGAACATTGGCTGTTCTTGCATTAGACCTTGGTTCTAATCCCAGCACTCACGACAGGCAATGCCTATGGAGGTCAAAAGAAGGCTCTGATCTCCTGAAACTGAAGTTACAGATGATTGTTAGCTGCTATGTGACTGCTGGGACATGAACCCACATCTTCTGCCAGAGCAGACACTGTTCTTAAGGCCTGAGTCATATCTTCAGGCCTCTTCAGACTGTTTTAAAAAATTAGAAAAGCCTGTTAATAGTACATTATATGGTGACTCATTATCAAAGACACAGAACAAAAAATATATAGTTTGAGTGAAGACCAATTACAACATTTTAATAAAACAATCTCTTTTGTAGGACTTGCAATAAAAGGCATCATGATAGCATGCACTTTATTTCTTTCATTTTTTTTGAGATGGTTTTTCACTATGCAACCCAGATTGGTTTGGAACTCCAGGCCTTCCAGTCTCTACCTTTCAAGTGCTAGGGATGCAACTGTGTACCACAACACCTAGCTTGCATTTTGCTTTCTCATAAGCTATGGTTAATCGAGTTCTGAAATAGAAAATGTCTAGTTACTTAATTCCATGCCTATGAGTTCCTGAGTTCTACCTTTTCAAGTATTTGATATATTCTGATTACTGTATCTACGGCACTTGCATTTTCTCAGTCTTCAATAGTTCAGCAAATTCTGAATAAATTTGACTGAATATTGCTTTGTTTCTTTATTTGCCTAATTAGATATATTAAACACAGGTATTTGCATTCCCTCAAATAAAAAAGGGAGGGAAAGAGAGAGAAAGAGAGAGAGAGGTATTAAGAAAGAGGAGAAGCTTAAGGTAAAGGCATGACCATTAAAAGTGGAAAGAGTAGAGGGCTAGAGAGATGGCTCAGTGTTTAAAAGCACTAGCTGCTATTGTAGAAGATCCAGGTTCAATTCCCAGCACCCACATGGTACCTAATAGTTGTCTGTAACTCCAGTTCCTTAGGGATCTGATGCCGTCTTCTGACCTCTGTGGATACCTCATGACACTGCTATGTTTTCTTACATGCAGACAATACACTCATACACATAAAGTAAAAGTAAAAATAATAAAATACAAAAAGTAGAAAGAATATTACTTTTAAAACTTAAATGAAATTCTAATTATTAATACTTTAGGAGTTCTCAGACATAATAGTGTTTGAATCTAAAATATATGCATTTTATTTTTCTATCCCTCCTATTCTTGCTAACTTCATCATTTATTTCCAGCTGATAGAATAATATACAAGTCATCAATGTAATAAATTATTTGCCACATAGGAAGCTATTCCCAAGTTTAGTGGCTTGCACAGCAATCTGATTACACTGTTTGATAATTTGGGAAGTTTGGGGACCAGCTTCTTTCGGATGTACATATGGAGCCACCTGACAGATAGGCAGGGACTGAGGGGCACAGGATGATCTCAGTCAGAAGTCTCACAGTAGTGGAACCTGACTGCTTTTGCGAGTTACGAGTGCTCCCTTTATGTGCTCTCTTATCTTCTAACTGCGAGAAATATAATCCTTGACAACTTTGTGATGAGAGGGTCCCCAAAGTCGAGATTATGAAGCTTATACAACTTCCCTTCTACATTTATTGGTTGAAACAAGTCATAAGGCTCTATGTCGTGCTGGTGATGATGACATACACACTGTGAGGCAGAGACACAATAAAGTATACTAGTCAGGCAGATTCTTATAATTCACAGCAGCCCCACCTCTCACCAAATGAGTCATACTATTTCATAAGAATTTATTTATGTGTTGATGACACAAATTTAGCACTGAATAATATTCCATTGTCTGGATATACCACAGTTTATTTACCCATTCACATGTTAAAAGATGTCATGATTGTTTTCAAGAGTGGCAACTGTAAATGCAGATGCTATCGATATCTCTGTGCAGGGTGTTGACACGTTTATGACTCACTTGGGAAATACCAAAGCTTAAAATCGTTGTGTTATCTAAGAGAGTGTTTAGATTTCAAGAAAATGGAAAACTGTCTTAATGCTATATTCTCTGGTCTTCCTACCAGTGATCAAAGAGTGTTTCCATGTTCCTCCTATTCATGATCATGTCATGTTGACAGTGTTGGGATACCAGATAATCAAATGTGTGAGCAAAGGCATCTACGTGTAACTTTGATTTGTGTTTCTCTGGTGACATGAAATGGAACATCTTTGTATGTAAGCTTAGTTGTGTCTGCATATCCCTGATCAGGCGCCAGTTAGATCTTTGACCTATATCAAAAATTGTGTTATTTGTTTTCTTATCACTGAATTTTGAGTTCTTTGTGTATTATGGATAGCATTGCTTCATTATATCTGTTTTTTTACCAATATTTTCTTCCAGTCTATGGCTCTCTCTTCTCTCTCTTGGCAATAGATGATATCAGGGTCCTCTGTCACTGCTCACCCTCTCTGTGTGAGGCAGGGTCTCTCATTGAATCCAAAGCTCATGGTTTGAATACATTAACTGTCCAGAAAGGCCCAGGGATCCCCCACTTGTTTGGATTACAGGTGCATTTCAATGTGTCTGCCTTTCATGTGGATTCTGGGCATCAAACTCAGGTCCTTCTGCTTACATTGCAAGCACTTTACCAACTAAGCCATTTCCCCAGCCAAATTTCTAACATTTTTATAATTTTGTGCTTTTGCACTTAAATCTGAGATTCATTCTGGGTTTTTTTTTAATCATTAGTTTATATTAACTGTAATTTTGTAGTGATTTAGTGACACAGTTCATTTTAACTCATTCTGGATATTTAAAAATCTGTTAAATTGGTTAACTAATTCTGAAGTACTTTGTACACATGTAGGTGAACACAATAAAGGGTTTTAGAATAGTTAACACATGATAAAGATGGTCTCATGAAAACCTAACATTTCTTCTTACAACCTTAAACCTCACTAAAGGATATCTCACAATAGACATTAGAAAAGGTAAAAATTCACTCAGGAGGCAGAGGCAGGCGGATCTCTGTGAGATCAAGTCCAACCTGGTCTACATAGTGAGTTCCAGGCTATCTGAGGCTACAGGGAGACCCTGTCTCAAGAAAAAATGGTAAAAATTTGTTGTGTGTCAAATTTTCTGAGGCGTTGATAGGGCTTTGTCCCAACGATGAATGCATGGACACTCTCTCCTACTCAGAGCCAAATAAATATTTTGAAATATGAAATGTCTTAGAGAATAAGCCTAAAACATGCACAGTGGGAATGAACACATCTCACTATGAAAAACCAACATGATAAGGATAGAGCTATCATACGACTCAGGAGAGGAGTAAACTTGAATATATATATATGTATGAATTTTTTCTCTATTCTCCTTTATGATGGTGGTGTCCAATTAGATTCCATTTAAGAACCAGAGGGGCTGGAGAGATGGCTCAGAGGTTAAGAACATTGGCTGTTCTTGCAGAAGACCCGGGTTTGAATCCCAGCACCCACGTTGCAGCTAACAACTGTCTATGACTCCAGTTCCAGGGGATTTGTCAGCCTCTTCCGTCCTCCGTGGGTATTGCACAACATGGGTGCACTTACCTATGTGTAGGCAATACATGCATACACATAAAGTAAAAATAATAATAATTAAATATTTTTTTAAAAAAGAATCTGAAATATTACAATTATTTTGTGATAAATAATTTTCAATTAAATGCAACTTATAATAATTACAGGTTGATATACTTTTTCAATTTTGTTCACATTAATTCACTTAGTATGTGTGACAGAGAGAGAGAGAGAGATAATTGTGTGAGTGTTAACAGGCTACAACACATCTGTGATGATCAGAGGACAACCCAGGGGGGTCAGTTCTCTCCTTCCACCTTGTGAATTCCAGGTGTCGGTCTCAAGTTTTCAGGCTTAGCAGCAAGCACCCTTATCTACTGAATCATTTTGCTGAACCCATAGTCATCTTCTTTTACTTAACTCTACAATAGTTTTATCTGACTTTATGAGTTAATTTCTTTTTATGTCTCTGTGGTTAAGAATACAGACTTTGGAGCTAGATTTTCTTTTTAAATTTCATTTATTTTATTTTATTTTATTTTATTTTATGTATATGATTGTCCTGCCTGCATGGAAGTAGGTTCACCATGTGTGTGCACTGCCCATGAAGGCCAGAAGAGTGTGTCTAATCCCACGGGACTGGAGTCACAATTGTTAGCTGCCATATGGGTGCTTGGAACCTAAATCAGGTCCTCTGCAAGAGCAGCCAATGCTCTTAACTGCCAAGTCGTCTGTCCAGTCCCTAATGCTAGATCTGCATTTCCTCAAATCAGAATGTGTACCACATAATTTACCTTGATGCATCACTTTGGGTAAATTACTTCAACCTCTATTCTCTTTTCCTCAGGATCATCTTAATGAAATGAAATAATCATAACTGTCTCAAAGACAGAAATGTTTCTTGGCACTAAAAATACTGCCTGTCAGGTGACGGTTTTCCAGGAACTGCTATGAACATTCTTACTCTTTTTGTCAATTCCTCAAAGAAACAAAATTATATTCAGATTTTGGGTTTGGATTGAGAAACTTGGTCTTTTATTTTCCCATTTGTTTGCTGAGCTAAACTTCCCCTGAGATCTACAGCTACATGCTGGGTAGCTGTAGAACCTGGAACTTCCCCTCAGATCTACAGCAAAATACTGGGCAGTGTGAGAGAACCTGACATCTCTGTAGAAACCATCACACTCTCCCTGGGCTCATGTGCTCTCCAGGACCCTGTAGCTCTACACAGCAGAGTGAATCTTCAGCCCTCACTTTCTTCTTTAGAAGGTCCAGTTTGGAGAATCTGCAATAGAGGACCAGAAGGGAGAATGAGAAAAGAGAGTCACCTGCAGAGATTCTAGGTCAGCATCAGAATCTGCCTGTCTGTCTGGGCCTGAGGGTTGTGGATCAGGTTTGGTAGCTCTCCACCATCTCTCATTCTGTCAGAGTTACTCTATTTCATTAGATGACAAGCACACGGGGCAACCAACACACTGAGCTCTGTCTGACTTCCAATTATGGAAAATTCCTTCCAGATTCAGGCCTTAGGTTGCCTGTCAATCTTAGTTTATAAGGTCATAAATTTACATCTCCTCTGTCTTTACAGAGTTCTTTTAGTGGAATATCAGGAGGGGCTTTGTCCAGGGCTTCTAGACAGAGACCATCTTTAAACCAAAAAGTTGTTCACCTAATTGTCAAGTTTATTTGACTCCTGTTTTTATTAAACCCCCAAATTTGGATGTGAACAATATCCATGAATAGCTTTTCCTTAAGCAAATATAGTATAAAATATGGTATGTTACCGAGAAAGAAGTGCATAGAATTTTAAAGTAAGAATATTAGTATTTCTAGTATCAGTTAACTTGTGACCCCCCAAAAGTGAAAATGAGCTCTAAGATGTTAATTGTTATAGCTGAGTATTATTCATGTTTAAGAATCTTAAATACTGTAAGTGTGAGAATCTCACAGCACAAATAATGTTGAATATCTGCACATCTTTGTACAAATAATATTGAATATCTGTACATCTCTCCCTTTCTTTGAGGTGGAGCTTTGCATCACATAAAAGATGAAAAAAATATATCTTTCTGACTGAAAACTAACATTTTAAAATGAGTGTTTTGACTATATCTAGTTTTTAGTTTCTAAAATCTGCCACCTAACAAGGAGTCATCCTTATATCGACTGGGTTATATTTTTTACAAAGAATGTTGTTTTCAAATGATTTTTGATTTTCCATACTATCATTTGATAGCCTTTGTAGGACTGCTGTTTTGCTAACTCTGTAACTGGCAAGTTAACCAAGAAGCGATGGCTTTATAAAGCAAAATACGTTTGGAAAAATGTTGAGCTACTTAACTTTTAAATGAGACAAAGTGAATTCTGATATTTGTGTTTAAATATGAATTAGTTTCTATGAATTCCTGCTTCTTGCAGTAAGGCATTCCTAGTTCTGGGTACCAGTGTTTACTGATTAATGAGGCTGAGTAGGCATACTTATTGAGGAATGCATATTTACTCATCCTGACTTAAAAACCTGCCAATTTTCTGATAGATTGATGAGTCAAACTAAATTCAAGATTTAAATTGTATATCTGAATTCTCCAAGAAAATGCATTACTATAGTTTGACTGTTGTAAGTTTATTTCTTGGAATGATACATTGGGAAATCTGTACTATGTCACCATAATTGTAGGGTTTGGTCAAAAAGATCAAAGAGACCAACTGACCAGTGAGCTTGAGCACTATCAAATTATTTGTGTTGGTTACTGCTTAGACTCCAGTGATGAAGGTCATAACTGCTACAAGAAATACTTTTAATACAAAATCACATCTCCAACAAAAAGTTTAATTTTAAAGACAGAAATACTGTAAAGTGTTGTTTCTTCCCTTATTCAGTCTAGTCAAGTATTTAGGCAGTGGAGATGTGACGAAGGAGAAAACAGACAACATGCCTTCCCTAAAGGACTAGCTTGGGGCTGGAGAGATGGCTCAGTGGTTAAGAACACTGACCAAGAACACTGACCAGAGGACCAAAGTTTGGACCCCAGTACCCACCTGGCAGCTAACTCGTTTTAAGTGATCTGATGCTCTCTTTAACCTCCACAGGAATGGATGAAGTACGCTTACACACCTACAGGTAAAATACTCATACACGTAAGTATTTAATATATTTATTTATTGAGTGTTTAAAACTTCATACATTTCTCACTCACATCCAGACCCCCTCCCCCATCCACATGTCCCGCATCCCCCCACCAAATCCTATGCACTCTGCCATACATGCTGAGTCCTATTCATTCAGATGTTTGTACCCAAATGTCCTTCAGTGTAAATGCATCCACTGGGGTCTTGTCAGCCAGCCCATCCAGTGGTCGTATGTAAGTCATACTCTCCCTCACCCAGAAGCAATCAGTTTCAAATAGTTCTCAATCTAGTGTTGGCCCACCACCTATTTCTCACCTCCCCTTTGGGCCCTTGTTTAATTGAGCTGACATGGGTCCCCTGCTTGATGCCACTGCTGCCACAGGCTCACATGAGCAAGCCTCCAGTGGCTTGGAGGCCTTTACCTCCCTGTGTTCATGAACCATCCCTGGCTCTTACAGTCTTTCCATGTCCTATTCTGCAATGGTCCCTGAGCCGTGGGTGGGTGAGGCTCCATATAGGGTCCCATCCTACACTCAAGTCTCTTATTCTCCAGAACTTGGCCAGAGTGCATCACACTCTGATGTCCGTGGAAGCCTCACTGCTGAGAGTTGAGGAGTGCATTAGCCTTCTGTATCAGTTTGTTTGTCCATTGCTGTGACAAAATGCTCTGAACAATATCAACTTGGGGAGGAAAGGTTTTATTCAGCTTACATATCCTGGGTTACAGTTCATCAGGGAGCCCAAGGTAGGAACTCAAGGCAGGAATCTAGAGGCAGGGGCTAAAGCACAGGCCATGCAGCAACACTGCTTACTGGCTTGCTCCCTGGTCTCTGTTCAGCCTGCTTTCTTATGCAGCACAGGCCCACCTGCCCAGGGGTGGCACCACCCACAGTGGGCTGGGCCCTCCCACATCACTCATCAAGAAGATGCCCCTCAGACATGGCCACAGGCCAGTCCAATAGAGGAAATTCCCCAATTAAGGCTCCCTCAAGCCAGGTATGTCAAGTTGACACTAAAGCTATCCAGCACACTCTCTTTCTACCTCTTATTCTGCTGTGTTCCATGGGCCTTAGTTGTAGAGATTCGACTGCAGATGTGTCTCCTAGTACTGGGCATCTCCCAGGCATGTGTTCTCTGTCCCTGACCAGATGTGCAACTCTGTGGTAGTCTCCCTCTGCTGCAAAAAGAAGCTTCTTTGATGAGTGCTGTATGGCATGCTTGTCACTCTGAGGGAGGGCTCTTCCAACTGGCACTGATTAATATTTTTTTTAAAAGAAGGACTAGCTTATTCACCAATACTTATACTTCCTGGTCTTGAATTTCCTTATTAGGAAATATGAAAGAAATGAAATCTCTGGATTCACAACTATCATGCAATTTTAAGTCTAAGAGTAGGTATTTTAAGTCAAGTTATTGGAACAGGAAGAATTATATTTTAGAAGACAATTTGTTTTTCAATGATTGATGTTAGAAGTGATACTTATATGATACCTATTGTCCTGACATGCAAAATTTTACTACAAGACTAAACACACACACACACACACACACAAAACACAAGTGCTATGCCAAAGATTTGATATGATAGGGAAGTGAAGTGTTGCACCCAATCCGTCTGAGTTAACAACAGTCAATACAAGCTCATTCCCAGGTTTTCTATGAAAGAAGAATAACTCAGTTCTTGGAGGTTTTTGCAAAGGTGACTTGAAACCAAATAGACTAACAGATATGCACCAATTGCTTCCTCTGTCTATGCTCTTTTCATTGCTATTCACTTAAAAATATTATGGGAATGGAGAGATGGCTCACAGGCTAAGAGCACTGACAGCTCTTGGAGAGGAAGCAGGTTCAATTCCCAGCATCCACATGACGGCTAACAACTCTCCCTAACTCCAGCTGTTTGGGGGGTATGTGTGTCTGAGTGCAGGTGCCTGTGAGGCCAAAGGAGGATGTTGAATCCCCTGTAGCTGGATTATAAACAGTTATAAGCTGTAGCACATAGGTGCTGGGATGCAGTTTGGGTCCTCTGCAGGAGCAGCACATGCTCTCAGTTACTGATCCGTCGCTCCTGTCCCAGATTTTTATTCACCCCCAACAAGTAGGTTTTCACAAATGATTATCTTTTAAATAGTGACATTAGAGCTAGAATTTCATAAATGATTTAATGATTTCTGTATCCTGTTCTTTTCTCCATCTTTGTTCCAGAAAATATTACCTATATGATGGAAGAGTTGAACAAGATCCCTGTGGAGAAAAAGATTCCAAGGTCTTGGCTCAACCAAATACTGCTGCATGTGGAATTTCTGGTCAGCATATAAATCAAGGGAAAGAGATCACTACCACATTTGATCAGATACATATGTATCTCAGCAAAAATAAGAAATGTAAGCAAACCTATCAAGGAAAAAACAATTATATATATGGAAACAGAGAGAGAGACAGACAGAGAGAGAGAGAAAGAGAGAGAGAGAGATTACTATGAATTTTACCTTGAATGCTTAAGGTAGCCACATTATCAGTGGTATAATAAAATAATGCTATACTAAAATAGAAAACATTAAAATAAAGTAGAAGGATAACATTTTGACAGTTGATGGTTTGTGAAGCTAAGATCTAAATTACAAAATGCAGGCAACATAAAATTAGTAGATGATGGGCCTGGTGTGGTGGCGTATGCCTTTAATCCCAGCACTTGGGAGGCAGAGGTAGGCTGATCTCTGTGAGTTCAAGGCCATCCTGGTCTACATAATGAGTTCCAGGACAGCTGGGGCTACAGGGAGACCCTATCTCAAAAAGACAAAAAAAAAATTGGTACATGAAGGAATGATTCCCTTATTTTAGTAAAATATGAACTAATTTTTCTTGGAAATTAGAGGAACATGTAAGATTCTAGATATATTGTGATGCACAAAAGCGATATTTTTTCAAGAAATGAATATAACAATTTCATTAATTTCTGTTTTCATCTGTTCTTGTAGAATAGGGAGAATAGGCCTTGGAATACCCTTGTTATGGGAGAAATTAGTTCTTTCTCTCCACGCCTCTTTCATGAGCCAGGGGAGGAAGCATGCTATTCATAGTCAACAAACATGGAAGAAGGTAAAGCACACGTCATGCAATATGCAGTGTCTCCACTGATTAGTGAGGTGTGTTTTCTAGTTCAGTGCCAATGTAAGAGTAATAAATCCTATGTGACATAATGCATCATCGCCTTTATCCCCTGATAGAAAGACTAAGCCATTATAACTCAGAAAGATGATGTGTGAGAGAGTCTGCTGTTATCATATTTTAATATTTTATCACCAAACTTTTAATTTCCATTAGAGATGATGGCATGAAGGACGTAGTCCCCAGGAATGGGAGGATTATCTATGTTCTTACTGAAGTTAATGGTTTTGATTTGCTTTCTGTCAAGTTTGAATTATACTTTTCATGAAGATCCACATTTGAAAAAATCTTAATTTGTCTTATTTCTTCACCTTCTGATAGCTAGAAAAAAATTATGAATTAAACAAAAAAGCAAAAAAAAAAATATGTAAGGAAAAGACTTGGATATTCCAGAGACTATAATTTAAACTCTTCATATGGTAAAAAAAATAAACTGTCTTCCTAGCTTTCCAGTGAATACTGAATTTATCGTAAAGGAAAAATCTGCTAAAATGTAAGCCATAAAATGACAGATAAATTCAACAGACTGGCTGGTGAAATGGCTCAGCAGGTAAAGGATTTTGCTGCCGAGTCTGATGACACGAGTTTTCCTCCCAGGACCAGCGTAATAAAAGGAAATAATTGATTCCTGCAGTTGTCCTCTGAGCTCCCGGTATGCATGTGGCATGCCCCACCCTGACACACACATTTGTACATGTGCTCACACACACAGAGGTATACACACTGAACACATGTGATTTCGAAAAGATGAACAGATTTAACTGTAATTTCCCACAAATTAATTTTCATTATTTCTCATCATGTCTTATTTGATGCTCTAAACTCGTATCAATATATATATTTCATAATTTTCTATCCAGTCTGTTCCAAGTAGTTCCAATTATGGGTCTGGGTAGCTAATTGCCTTTCTTGATATCCCTTAATATTTTCAAACAGTATTTAAAATCAATCACATTTTTGGTTGTTACTTGTTTCTTCTACCGCAGTGCCTTTAATGTCCCTTCCTTAGATCTCATAGCCAAGAATTGACTAATAGGGCCACCAATTGAACTCTTATGAGTGCAAACTGGTTTCCCAACCCATTAGTGCCCTCCACAAGTCGAGTGTTAGACAGCCAGAAATGAAGACATGAAGCTTTGTTTTACATATGTTGACATGCGCAGCTCAGTCCCACTCGTATGTGAGTAATGGCTCCGCTCACGACAAGTGAATGGGTCATCCAATAAGAAATAGAAGACAGAAATGAACCTCCTTTAGAAGCAGGGTATCAAGGCGCTGACAGCTTAACAAATGACTTGTCTGTTAGGACAGTAGGACACCTAGCAATGCCAAGAGCAAATATTTGAAAGAGCATACAAAGCAGGAAATGCACGTAAGTTCTATATATAGGACACTTGGACTGCTCGCATTGCTAACAGACAGGCGGCGTTTGAGAAATCATATTCTATAGTGTGCAACATCAACTCCTGTCAGATATACTTCGAGATATGGGGATTAATGATGTGTGACATGGAGGGAAGGATGGGAATCCCATTGTATGTACTGAGAGATTTTGGAGATAAGTCAGCTCAACAGAGAATATAGCTCATATTTTACAGTTATAAACCTTATCTCACTTAAAATTCAATAATATGAATTTCCAGGTGTCAAAAGTAGGTAAGCAGGTGCTTGGGTATGAGATGCTTATGTATAAAATAAACTAGTGAGACCATGGTAAGTAGCAAAGTGCTTAGAAGAAAGGGAAGTTCGCTTATTTCTGGAGTGGTCTATCCACACCAGTGTTGAAGGGTAACAGAATGGATGACAGCAGGGAGAGGTGTTATTAAAGATGGACTCACCTTAGAGTTATGATTTAGACAATTTAAAATTAAATCAATAGAGAGATGATCAAGGGACTGATTAGGTCTCAAGTAGATTCTGACAATTTCATCCACTTTGCAAGCATTTTGGTAAATATGTTTGTTAACCATTATAAATAAATAAGAAGACAATGAATTAGATCAACTTCTAGACATTAAGAGTTATTTTAGAGACTCAAGTGTTAAAATAGATGCATGATGGACTAGATTCCAAGATATTTCTTATCAAATGGTAAAGGGGTGGGGCTGGGAGGGCATGCCTTTAATACCAGCACCAGGGAGGTAGAAGCAAGTGGGTCACTGTAAGATGGAGGCCAGTCTGAGATGATCTGCATAGCAAGATTCAGGCCACCTGGGGATACATAATGAGATGGTGTCTCAAAAAACCAGAAAGGGAAAGGGGACCTGAAAGGATGGCTCAGTGGTTAAAAGCATTGGCTGCTTTTGCAGATGACCCAGGTTCAATTCCCAGTACCCACATAACAGCTAACAATCATCTGTAATTGCAGTTTCAAGGTATCTGATGCCCTCTTCTGACCTCTTTGGGTATTGCATAGCATGGGTGCCCTAACATACATGCAGGAAATACGCTCATGCACATAAAAGTAATAAATAAAATATTAATAAAACAACCAAAAAGAGTAAGAAAGTATGTAAAGAGAAGACGAGAACAGCTTAAAATGTACCTGAAACCCCAATATATTCACACTATTGAGTCTTTAAAAATGAACTCCGCAGCCAGTTTGTACTATGGAAGTCTTCCCTACTTCCCACCTAAGTGCATCCTAATGTGCATTTCAATTTAACACCCATCAGCTTACTTGGTTTCTCTGTACCATGTCTTTTCTGCGTGCATTGGTTAGTAAGCCACCTTCAGAAAAGATGTGTCAAAACACTGAAGATACGTACTAAAGACTTCTCCATAGTTAAGAGCACTGCTGCTCTTACAGAGGACCCACATACAGTGCTCAGCACCTCATGGTAACTAATAACCACCTATATCTTGAGTTCCAGGGGATCTGACACCCTTCTGTGGCCTCCATAAGCATTGCAAGCACATAGTGTACTTATAAACATGTAAGAAAAACACTCATATAGATAAATAAATAATAAATGAATAAATAAATAACAAATAAAAATCCTGAAGGAAAAAGGCTTGAGATTACTTCCCTTTCTTTCTCTGGCAACTCTTCCAAACACGCAGGCTTCTCAGAGCCTTGATGATGTTTTATTTCCAAGTCACAGAACTATTCCACAGAAATAAAGGGAGAACCGGGTAAAACAACAGGTGATGAAAAACATAAAACGTCAGCTCACACATTTTAAAGGGCTTAATGGCAGTGAAGGTAATCTTCTTAATATTAAAAAATAACTTACAAAATCTGGGCTGGGGAGATGGTTCAGAGGATCAAGTGCTTACCATGTAAACATGAGGACCTGTGTTTGAATCTAAAGAATCTATATAGAATTGGCATGGCAAAATGCCTTGATCATCCGAGTGCTCCAAGGGAGATATAGGAGGTACAAACAGGAGACGTCCTGGAGGCACCCAGGCCAGTTAGGCTGTAGTACACAGCGCTAAGCAACAAGAAACCTTGCCTAAAACAAGATGGCAGGTGAGGACTGGCACCTGTGTTTTTCCTCTCTCCTCCACACACATGTGTCTTCCTGTCTGTAATAACACACACAAACATGCACACACACATATATCTCTTACATGCACATGCTATATATACACGAAACTCATGCCAGTCGGTAAGAAAACCAAACTGTCCATTTGGAATATGCTAACAGACCAAAACAATTCCTAGTCATTTATTGACAAGTTAATTTAAATACAAAAATGTCAAAAATCAAAATTGAAACTGTAAAACTACAATTTTGTTTTTAATATAATTTAGGGAACAGGAAGCACAGAATTAAAGACAAGGAAGAATTGCTTTCATATGCATGTATGGAAGGACTGCAAACTTTGTTTTGTTTTCAAAACATGGTCTCAGTATGTAGCACTGGCTGGACCACAACTTGCTGTGTAAACCAGGCTGGCCTGGAACTCACAGAGATTCATATGCCTCTACTTCCTGGGTGCTGGAATTATAGTGTACACCACCATGCCCGGCAGGACCATAAACTTTTATGAAATAAAATTTGTCAAAAGTTATCAAATTTTGCCTGGCAAAATGGCACATATCTTTAATTCCAGCACTTGGGAGGGAAGTGCAGATGGAGCTCTGTGAGTTCGAGACCACCCTGGTTTGCATAGGGAGTTCCAGGTTGGCTGGTCCTACAAGGGAACTGAATTCCAATTGGTTACGGATAAGGTTAACAAGAAATCTCTTCCTTTCCCCCAAATACGGAAGGAAGCTTCTGCCCCTCCCAAAGACAAGTTGAAGACATTGAATGTCAAAAAAGCAGTATTGAAAGCTCTCCATTGCCACAAAGAGAAGATCCGCGTGTCACTCACATTGCAGGAGCCCATGACTCTAAGGCTCTGGAGGCAGCCCAATCACCCTCCCAGAAGCATCCCCAAGAAAAACAAGCTTGACCACTACGCCATCATCAAGTTCCACATGACCAGTGAGTGAACGTGAAGAAGTTAGAAGACACACTTCTGTTCACTGTGGGTATCAAGGCTAACAAGCACCAGATCAAACAGACCATGAAGAAGCTATGATACTAATGTGGCCAAAGTCAACACACTGATCAGACCTGACGGAGAGAAGTAGTCCCATGTCCGACTGGCTTCTGATGGTGATGCTTTCAAACAAAATTGGGATCATCTAGACAGTTGGATCACTTATTTATCACTTACTAATTGCTCTGTTATTTCATTGATCTTATAGTATTCCTAAGAATGTAGAGGAGAAATCTGGTGTTGAAAGAGATTAAATATCTTACTCAAGGGTCAGATTTGCAGTAAAGAAAGTTTGTACAACCATTCTGCCTGTAGCCATGAATTGTGCTCTTTGAAATATTTTGCATGCATCCCCAAGATTCCCTTTATTCTTTACCTTGCTTTCTCTCATTCTGTATTATTTCCCTTTAGTAATATGACTTAGGGGCTGGGGAGAAGCCTCAGTGGGTAAAGTGCAACCACGAGGGCCTGCGATCGAATCTGTAACACTCACAGAAAAAGTTAGGCATGGCGGTGTGGCCATGTAACCCTTGTGCTGGGAGCTAGATGAAGGAGGAGCCTGGTAGTTTGCTGACCAGCTAGTGTAACCAGTTGGTGAGCTCCAGGTTCAGTGAAGGATCCTGTCTTAAAAGGTAAGGAGGGGAGGCACTGAGAAAGACACCTGGCCTTGACCTCTGCCCTCCACCCACTCACACATGGATGTACATGCATGTGTATATATCATCCTCACCCACTCCCCAACATATAACTTAGCACTGAAAAATAACTGATGCTTCAGTTTGGGGAGGGAAACATTATTTTCTTTCTCTAAAGAATGAGAAGACAGAAATAAAACAATGAACCAGGCCTGATGGTGATGAATGGAAATAGGATTAGAGTCTCAGACCTTTTTAGGATTACCTCCTCAATGTGACTAAAATTCCTTAAATTCTGTTCCTGTATTTTAACATGTAAAGAGGAGAAATAATAAAACTTTAGAAGATAAAAGCAGTAAAAACACTAATAAATTTAATATTTGGAGTGACTGGTGGATGGACATAGTTACTGATGCTATTGTTATTGTGAATTTTAAAATTCTAACCTTGGGATACTGACTGAACACATAATTCAGACAAATCATCCATCATGGTTATTTTTGTTAGTCTTGTCTACTAACTGAATCTGCAGAAATCCCTCAGTACTTGAAATTCTGCAGACCTGTTTCTCCCCCGTCTCTAATCCTCTCTGAGAAGATAGAGCATTTAATGAATTAACTTGATCTATCTCCATAAGCTTAACTGTCATCAGCAAATTACCCCAAAGAACATTATAAATGGACATTACAAATTAGAAATCATGTCTTTAAATTACTTCCTCCCCGCCCTGTTCTCCTATTTCAAACACTTACAGATCTAATACCAATCATTTTAGCTCTGTCAGACAAAAGTATAAGCAGGCATTTTAACCCACAATTGGATGCAAAAGATTCTGTAGCAGAAATTTTAATTTTGTTTGCTACAATTATCTAATGACTTCAACTTGAAAAATATTCTTTCTGCCATCAGAAAATTATTATAGAGTTGGGATCATTAAACTGAATGTCTGTGATTCTTGATTTCATTTGTGCATTGCCTGAGTGAATACAGGTAACAGTTACCCAACTGTTAAAAGTTTTGTGGATACGAACAAGAAACATTTCATTTACTCACGCAGCTATAAAGACCCTGGCAACCTAACAGCAAAGCTTAACGTGGCTGCATTGTGACACTCAGAAACAAGGTCCCATTTTCTTTTGACACATGATAAATTTGTACAGCTTTGACTGTCCTTGAAGATAATGAAGTAAAAGTGAGTCGGGGTAATCTAAGTGTCTTGTCCACAAATGTGGGGGTGGGATGAGGAAAGGCAAGATAACTAGGAAAGAAACAGTGGGTCAGTTCTTCCTTTATTTCTTTTTTATTTATCATTCATTATTATTTTATGTGTATGAGTGTTTTGCCTGCTTGTATGTAAGTGAACCTGTGTCATGCAATGCCCGTGAAGGTCAGAAGAGGTTGTCAGATCCCCTGGAACTGGAGTTAAGGATGGTTGTTAGCCACCATGTGGGTGCTGCAAACTGAGCCCAGGTTCTCTGCAAGAGCAGCCAGAGCTCTTAACCACTGACCCATCTCTCCAGCCCAACTTTTCCTTCATTTCTGATTAAGTGCCAATATTTAATTTGAATGCATTTTAGTTAATCCAGTTTGGGAAAAAATCAACACAACAAAGGAATGTAAAATTATCCTTGTCACTTGATTTTAGTGAAAGTGCACCATTGTCCTGGCAAGATGCATTATTGAACAAGAACCACAACAGTCACCATTGCTACAGCATGGCATATGTTGGTGTTTGTCCCTTGTTTTATATTTCAAATGAGTCACTTATATAAATTTTCTTTACATGAGCATTGTTAAAAGCAGAGTCTAAATCCAGTTTTAAAGAAGGAGACAGAACACATGAATAGGCTCTATTTTCTACCAAAAGCCTCTGCTTAATATGTTAAGGGAGGAGAACAGAAAAAAAAAAAGAAAAACAACAACAAAACGCTGTTAAGTGTAAGGAGAACAGGTAAGAAAGGTACAGTGTTGGAATGGTAAGACATGAAATGGGACAGCAGAGATTTAAAAAGCTGAATTCTTAGTCAATGCCAATTTCACACACTCTGAAACAACCATCTACACCCCTCCCCCGAAGTAGAACAATCTGAAATCAGTAACTGAAGACATTCTGGAGGTGGAAGGGAGAAGTGTTAGCTAGTGGGGTTTGGTTAACAATCTCAGAAAGGAGAAGCTGGAAACCAGACTCTCTTGTGGAGCTATACAATCTAGAGAATGATCCTTCAGCATGTCAAATGAATGCTGGCCATGCCTTCTGTTGCTAGAAGGTATCAGTAAGAGCTGAGAGCAGCCATGAGGGAATCAGAGAAAATCTGAACTGGTGACAAGTTTGTATTGTGACTATCTGTCTTCAGCTTCCCACCCAATTGGAATGCTGGAAGACATTGTATCACTTTGATTTTACTGCCTAACACACTACTCAAAGTGCACTGGTGTAGATCAACCATGTATTAACTCCTGAGTCTGGGGGTCAGCTGGGAAATTCTGTTGTGGACAGGTTCCAATAATACAATGATGCTTTCTCATGATCAGCTAATAAGTTGTTTAGTAACTGGATTGACCAGGCCAGCTTCATGTATTTACCTAGAAATTGGCCACCCATTCTATGACACGGCTCAGTTGTCCTAAGTACACTCCAGTAATGTACCGTAGCCTGGATCAGATTGAGTTAATCTATAATCTCAGAAATTGAAATGTCAGAAACTACAGTAAGTATTTTTCAAAGCTCCATGATATTTTTATTGCCCAATAGAACAAGAAAGTTGCACACTGCCAGATTCAGAATTGGGAAGGGTATGAATACTGAGATTTTTGTGTCTTTGTTTCCATTTCACCAGAGGCACCAGGGAGTTAAATAAAATACAGCTAGGCATGATTGGGAGGAGGGGTCTGATAAGAAACACATCTAAAGATAATGCCATTAAGCATTTTGCAAGAAAATTGTCCAAGTCAAACCATTGTTCACTGAGGGTCAGAACTGACATTCGGTGGTTTATGATATAAAATTAAGGCTGTGTATGAGTGGGTCTTGGCTCAGGAGGTCAACCTGGAAGAACTCAAAAGATCTCCTACGACCGCCCCCGCCCCCCGATCCCACTGGAAAAAACTCCTCATGAACCACATCCCTACCTGGGGCATCCCACTCTCTACTGCGCTAAGACTACCCAGGCCTCCTGTCACTTCATCTTTTCCAACTATCATTGTTGTATGACTCTGGGAAGACAGTGAGTGTCCTCCTTCTGTGGGTGCTGAGCATATGTGCCTTATAAAATCCTGCTGTCCATCTGCCCCATGTTGAGTGCCCTGTGTCCATCTACCTATGATTCTAGGGTGGAGTATTAGCCAGTGTTCTCTAAAGACATAGAGCTGATACCATTTAAGGTGGGTCTTCCTGATTCAAATAATCTGTATAAGAAACCCCGTATAGCAGTGCCCAGGAACTTGTTTTTTGATTGATCCCATATGACAGCCATGATTTGCCATCACAGATATAAATCTCTTCCCCTCCAAATAGGAGTGTAATAGGAGGTGGTTAAACATTTCCATAATGATGCATCTTATAGTGAGTTTTTATAAATTTTCATTTTTATATAACTGCAAGAACAAGAAACATGTGAAGAAAACTTTCTTTGTTAATGATGTTATTTCTATTTTTTTCTGAAAGGCTAACCCTTCAGGTCCTAGAGAGCAGGGTCAGCAGCTAAGGGCATTTGCTGTTCTTGCAGAGGACCTGAATTCAATTCTCAGCACCCACATCAGGTGACTCACAACCACCTGTAACTCCAGTTCCTGGGGACCTGATGCCCTCTTCTGGTCTCTGCAGAGGCTGCAATCACATGGTGTACATAGACACAAGCAGGCACACACATAAATTAAAACAAACACAGTCGAAGAGAAATAAACTTTTAGAGTTCAGTTACTATACACAGTACAGTTTGTTTCTTTATTGTAGTATTCTCTGATGTGTTTCTTGAAAAATGACTTTAGTGCAATTTTCCTTTGCAGTGCAGGAGATTTAAACCTTCCACATGGTAAACAAGCTCTACTGAGTTAGACAGTCCTAGTCCTTTTTAAAGATTTCACTCTTGTAGCCTATGTTGGTCTCAAACTGTCTATGGAGCCCCCAAATAACCTCAAATTTGTGATCCTCCTGCTTCAACCACCCCAGTGGTGATATTACAGACATGCACCACCATGCCTGGTTGTCTAAGCTCTTATAAGAAACACAGGGTCAGAGGTCATTTCCTGTCTGCAGTTTATGAAAGAGCAACTGGTTCTGCAGAAGATAAACTGGACATCTGTATACCTCCACTCTCTCCTCTTCATGTTTCTGTCAAACCCCACCCTTGATGTGATGACAAAGATATCACTTACTAAAGATGCCCACACCTGCTCCTCAGTGGAGAAAAACTGCCTCCTATCTGGGCAGTGCTTGGCTACATGCTTGTCTTATCTTTACACACCACCATTCTGACCTTGCAGGACAGAGACTATCACAGTGCTGGGAGCTGGTATAGCCAGCATTCCTGTCTTGAGCTGATAACAGCAAGATGCATGAATTGGTCTTTTCAGACAAGCTCATGGTGTCCAGCCAGGGCTTATCTTCAGTTTTAAGGAAGGAAAAGCTGAAGTTGGCTAAAAGCTTTTCTTTATTTTCTCTTTCCTTGATATTCTATAAGTCACTGGGGGAGCTGAATATTGCAAAATTCTGTCATGAAAGAGCAGGCCGATAAACTGAAAAATAAAAACAGATGTGGGGCAAGGAAGCTTTGTGGAGATTCATTTCTTGCTTTGCAGTGATTCAAGTGCTTCAAATCTTAAAACCCACTCCTACTAAGAAAAATCTAATATTTCCTCTGCTTCTGACTGTCACAGCCCTGGGATAATTCCCATCTTTGGATAATCACTTCTCCCACATTGAAGTCAAAATAAAGTGATAGAAAAATGCAAAATAAAAATAATAAGTGACATTTATTGCATGAGTGTGTGCCAGACACTCTGCAGGTAACATTTCATCGACACAGGGAGAATGCGTACAGCTCATAGTCTATGGCCAGACAGCCTGGAGTCAGCACCTAGCCCCGGCTCTTATTCAGTAAGTAGACCTCAGCAAGTTGCTCACTTCCTTGTATTTAGGTTCCCTCACCCGTGTGAGTGAGAGAAGATATGTACAGCTCTCTCTTCAGATTCCCAAGTGGATTAGAGTTGCCATTTATCAATTGTTCAGAAGTGGCACGTTGTAAAACTTCAATAAATATAAATTATCAGTCTCCCTGCACTGCAATGAAACAAGTCCGCTTCTCAGTCCTTGTGTTTCATTTGAAGGAAACAATCAGCATGATTACATCGCATGGAAAATATGCATCAGTGAAATGGAGTGCCTCATCTGCCGGATTCCAGAACCAAAGACCTTAACCACAATGCCATGCATGAGACTATTCAGTGGTAAAAAAAAGAATGTAGACTCCATCCACTTATGAACATCACAGTGGAATCTACATGTGTGTGCAAAATGCATAATGCGGAGTCCAGCTTCTGATGTGTTATGTTCACAGATGCAATGAGAATCATACGGATGTCTCTCAGCTGTCTGCAAATGTTTCATTAGGCATGCAAGGATATACTAACATGTACCCCCATGGGGAAATATTTAGCTCATCACGTAGATGGAATAGATGAAGAAGGTGAATACCTCCACCGTCGTTCACTTGAGAGTTAACACGCAGGGTTCTATTGTTTGAAAGCTGCAGAAGCCCCAGTTTATAATCATGAACTAATTACAAAGGGTCCATTATCTTACCTGTCAAGAGGATAATTTTGGAAAATTCAGTGATGCTGGGATATTATTTCTATCACTTAAAAATGTATGCATTTTTATTTTGTGTGTATGAATGCTTAGCCTACGTGTATGTATGTGCAGCACATGTGTGCAGTACCTGCAGAGACCAGAAGAGGGCATCAGATAACCTGGAGCTGGAGTTACAGATGGCTGTGAGCTACCATGTGGGTGCTTTGTAAGAGTCTCAAGTGCTCTTAACTACGGAGCCATATTTCCAGTCCCCACTTTGCCCTTCTTAGCAGGCTTGCTTTTCTGTGATGATGGTACAATGACGGTAACATCTGCTCAGATCCTAACTGAGCTCGGGACTCACAGATGTCCCAGACGACTGACTCAGTTCTGCTTATTGCATAAAAGCAGCCAATCTGAGATGGGTTTTCTGCTTTCCTATGACCTGCTTCTTTCCCAGCTGGTGACAGTAGAGACAAAATATAGAATAGAAACACCTTGTGTTCATATTCACAGAATCTATGGCCTCAAGACTGTACTTCTCACCATAGAAGAGCAGATAACATTTCATTAAAGTAGTTTCTACTTGGTTCTTCTCCAATTGCGCTCAATCATGATGTTTGCCTTAGTTTCCCAGTTCTCTGCTAATCCATTTTCAGTGCTATAAATGGCACAATGATAATGACGCTGTGGACAGAAGTTAGTATCTGCCGTTGTTTACAGCACTAAGAATTCAGTCTGTCTCCAGCTACCTTTCTACGTGCTGCTGTGCTCTATTTCACTGTGGCCTGACTCCAGCTTCAGGGGGCAGAAGATGAGTAGGCCCGGAATCAACGACACAGACTCGGGGAGATGCTGCTCAGTAGGGCTGCCAGCAAGTTAGTTTATTGTGTACAAAGGGCTTCCCTTTATACCCCCTGAACCTCCCCTATTGGCCCTAAGGCTAAGCTGTGTATTGTCCATTGGTGTGACCATTGCATCATCTGTCTCTAGCCCCCAGCGCCAGATATCAGGTTAGCAGTTTGGGGAAGTTGGCTGCTTAATGATAGCTCGCCTGCCCAGAGGTTACCAGATCTGGTGTTCTGGCAGATACTCACGGGCCCCCTCCTACATCTACCCATGCCAGTTTCGGTCTCCACATTTCCCTATTTACTGCAGGTTGACAGTTCAGGCCTTCCTACTTTTCCTTAGGAGGAAATGCAAAAACCAAGTGGAATAACAGAATTCCCGCCCTCACGCTAAGCTCTTAAACTTCCGTTTCTGTCTATCCCGTCTTTCCACTCTCCCCACGTCCCTTCAGCACTGCCCTCAGCAGCGACCTCTTCCATGAGATTTTCACTAACCACCTTTTCTAAAACTCCACCTTTAAAACTCCACATACACCTCTTCGGTGCACAAAATTTTCTCTTTTGGTTATTTGTTTACTTGTTTATTACAGACTTCCAACGTTAGAACATAAGTTAGGAAGCATTTGACGTCGCACACCTTGACCCATCAGTCCTGTAAAACAACAGCTCAAAGTAGTTAACATTTTCTTTACTGTTCCTTTTAATTCTCTGAATTTGCTTTCGTGTTTTTCCATAGCATTTAGATTGCTCAAGGGTAGCTATAAACTGGAGTCTTATTACGCAAATGATTTTCCCTTCTGTGTGATGAAGATTTTAAGTATATTAGATATAACTCACTCATCATCAGAGAATGAGAGAAGTTTTGAGAAAAAGTTCGATTAGGAAAAAAAAAAAAAAAAGAAAGCAAACAATTGGGAGGATAAACATCCAAAATGATGTCTAATTTGGATGAAAATAACCAGAATCTACTGCCTGACTGTGGGAAAAGATTATAGTAATTCTTGTCTCTTGGCCTGATTTGTGGTCTGACCTTTGGAAGTCTGTTAAAATTTTCCTAAGCTGAGTGGACATTTCCTAATAGATGCATCACAAGTCTTAAGATACAATATCATGTGAAGCTTGTAGGGCATTTCTGCGTGTTTTGGGTTGTCCATAGAAATTAGAACCAGCGCAGCCTACAATGAACTTGTCTTCTTTGAATAGAGGAACATATTCCCAGTAAATGCTCACATGAATATAAGAAAATCATAATTTGAAATGTGTCAGTAAAAATGAGCTTTTTTTTCCAGCATACTGACAATCTATTTCTTGTACTGATCATTTTGAGTCAATTCTATTATTTAACGTAATTAAGAGCAATGTACGATTCCATGCTTCATTTATCTGACAATTTTTCTTTTGCCTGCTTATTTTATTACTGTCAACATCACATTTATTACTGTGCTGTAGTGGGCTCGTGAATAAATGGAAGGAATGGTAATAAGTTCATATAGTTCACATAGTAATAAGTTTCATCCTAGGAAACTTGCATAGCTGCATGGAATCATAAAGCTTTGGAGATGTTCTCTGTCAACTTCCTGATGTTCCAAGATGGCTTCTGCGGCATTATTATTTTTTTTTCCTCTAAGCAGAATTAACTTTAAAAATTGAATAATGACATCCTTCCTAGAGAAAGAAAATTTTCCTCAAATTGCTTCAGAGGACTTCCGTGGATGCTTTATTTTCAATAAACCTGGAGGCAAATAGCCGCTTTTGAACTTTGCACTTTGCCCTCAGAGTTTCACAGCCTGGAGAAAGATCAGGACCAGAGACCAAGTGTCAGCAAAAATGAAAATGATATGCACAAATTGTTATTTATACAAGCCCCCTGATTTTGTTTATGGAGTTTAATACAAATTCTGCCCTTTGATTAAAAGCAAATGTCCAAGTTCTCTGTTGGGACCCGATGTTCAAGATGATTACAGTTTCTACAGAGAACTGCAAAGGCAAGAGTCAACAGCAGGGGGATCTCCAGCAAGAGCCCCTTTGGTATGAAATAGCAGAAGATAATGAGAAGGCCATGTGTAGATCTGAAGCAGGAAAGGAAGAGAAGAATCACAGCAGACAAAATGCCATGCTCCGGCTTATCTGCCCCTCAAGATTAGTCATGCACTGCACCAAATTAATTCAGAACATTCGTTTATAGTCAGTCTAATTCATAAAATTTGCTAACACAGAATTGATGAGAAAACACATACAGCTGATATCTTTGGATTCTATGGCACTTTATTTTTAGAGATAGAAGAAAGTAAAAAATTAAAAGTAAATGAAAAATAATCCTATTTGTGATGAGAGAGAAATAATCCATTTCAATTTTTCACACTCAGTTAACAAAATTATTGCATGGAATAAGTAAATATTAAAATGTCATATCAAATACGTCTCAACATTTACATAGTCTACAAATGACATAAAGATGAATTTATATAAATAACTCTAAAATAAAAGACATAAAAGTAAGGTTTATATAGATGTTGTTTATTTTCCCTGTAATACAATTTTTGATTTTTGAGTATTCTGAAGATGTATGCCTTACTTTTAGAATTAAATTTAAATGGGCTCTGAGTCTCTGTTTAAATTTAAATGTTTAAATTCCTCTCTAGCCTCCTCCAATACAACTGTGGCAAATATATTGACATGCTCTAGATTGTTTCCTTGTTCCTCTGGCGGGTTTCCTGGTACCAAGAGAGTAAACACTAGCTACACAATCAGTTTATTAACAAACATAAACAAGTCAGACTTGACTCAAGGCTTTGCTGGGAATTTTAGAAGTTTTTAACTCTTGACCTCAAGTGGTTTATAATCATGTTACAGAAAACAGACCTACTATATGAAGTATTTACAGAATAATTAGCATGTGCAGAGTAATTAATGGACCATTTGTGTGGTCTTAACCAATTGTGTGGTCAGTTTCTGGAGGTTTTTCTTTTCATATGAAACTAATACATAAGAGAATGGCAGGGGTCTTGTGGAATTAATTAAGAAAAACAAATACAGTAAAACCACAATGAAATTTATTACACCATCTATGATGCAGTTCTAAGGTAAGAGCTTTAAAACACAAGGAAGTGAAATATGTGTATCTTCAATTTAATGTCAGCTGCCAGAGAGTAAAAATAAAAACATGCAGTTTCCACCACACATTTAGGCATTCCAGATGAGAGACTTCCCTTCTACCTCTGGCTAAGTATGCAGGGAATGATTTCTACCAATGGCAGAAAGACTTGTATCAGCGGCCCTTCTCTATCATGCCTCAGATCCTATGATGATATATCATCTTCATGCTAGTTCTAACTTTAAAACAAAATAAGAACTAAAAAAATATAAATTAAAATCAGGATAAAATGTTCAATATCTATAAGTCCCACTTTAGTTCCTTAAAATTTACCAGCCAGGAGGTTATAGGCCTCTGTATGATTTTATTATTTTTACCAGTTATTATAGGAAACATTAATATTAAGGCAGTCAGCTTTTAAATATTTTTTTTTATTTTATCTAATGTGTATGAGTTTTTAGCCTGCTTGTATGTAATTGCACCTTTACTTGCAAGGTCCACGGAGACCTGATGAGAGTGTTGAATTCCCTGGAACTGGAGTTACAGATGGCTGTTATCCACCATGTGGGTGCTGGGGACCCAAACTGGATCATCAGCAAGAGCAGTCAGCACTGTTAAACACTGAGCCATCCTCCAGTCCAAGACTGTCATCTCAATAAATTTATAATTTCCTTACTATGAAGATTAATTCTATGATCAGATTTGAATGTCTCTGGGAAGGGTGCTAAAAATAAATGTTTCTTAATAAAATCATAAAGAAATACAACTAGTACCCAGCGTAGAATGAGCTGTGATCTGACTGTGTAGATTTATTACAGTAAAAGAGACTGGTTCATTATACCTTCTGAATAAGGCATTGTGCTTGTTATTTTGAGTAGGACTTCAAAGAAAATGATATCTGATGTATTTAGCACCATTGGTAGGGATAGATGGGTACATTGGTTGGATAAGAAGATATCACTTTTAATTTTCATATTTGTAGGAAAGTTTCATTCCCCAGTATCATCATGATTTTAATAGTTTTTTTCCACATAGAAAACAATAACTGTGGTTATAAACATGCCATAAGGAACACAGTACAACCTTCATCTGACCTTCAATTTGCCTCTGCTTGCACAGGAGTCATTTCCTATACTAAATAATAAGTCCCTTGCAGGAACGATATACAGTTGAAAACACGTCTTATTTCTTTAACATAAAATGTGAAACTACATATTCCCAAGACTGACATTAACAAGTCTCACAGCAATAGATGACTAGGCTGTCTAGAAAACAAAATGGCCAAATAGACTTCAAACCTTGTTTTTAGTGAATATCTATTTTTGTGTATCAGATCATGCTACCCCTTGGAGAAACTGCTCAAAACTTTAAAGATATTTCATTTTATTCTGCTTCTCATTTTTCAATGTCACAATGCATTTTAGAATAACAGATACCTAGACCACAGAAAATAAACCTTTTGCCAATAAGTTTAAAGGGAGGTGTGTATATGGTCATGCTCCAAAGAAGATTTGATTTTCTGGTATTGCTTTATCTCTTTCAGTTTAAAACAAAACTCTTATAAATGAAACCACATACAGGTACGGAACTCACAATTGGAACATTTAAATGCTTATTTGCTTCTCTTTCTACCAGCTTGTAAAACATTATTTTCTTATTCTTTCTTAAATAGCCTCTGCTAATTACGAACTATGACCTTTACCCTCCAAGTGCCTTCATTTACGGCCCTACATTCCTTTCTCGAGCAACACATTGGCCAGGTTTATAAGATGCTGCAAGCAGGCCCCCCAGTCCTGACTTCTGCTCCCCTAGGTCATAAGTCTAACTCACTACATGCAACTCAGCAAAAGGATTCATCTTTTAAGTAGAGGCAGGTTGCTTATTTGAAACCCATAGAAAAATGTAAAATAAGCCAGCAGATATCCTGTTCTAGAATGCCATAGATAACAGCTTAGAAATCTTTTTGTGATTTTTTTTTCTTTTCTGAAGGAGAAAAATATAAAAATTTCAACCTGAGAGTTTAATATGCCACGCACCCTGTAGACCCAGTTCTGGAGGACTTACAACAGAGGCTTTTGAATTCACCTTTTCAGCTTCTTCCAATTGGAATATTATGAACTATTTTGAACTTCCAGTTTAGTGGAATGTGATCCCAAAGTAGCAACAAAATAAAAAAGTGGGAGAGAGGTCCCATGCCACCTTTAACAAAAAGGTTTACAAGGCTGTACATCTATCTTTTATTTTCAGGAGACTTACTGCAGCCTTGAAAGTCTTTGTCATCATTTGATAAATTATTTGACTCAGTACAACTTGGTTTTCTATGGAATATCTTTTAATATTATTATTTTTATTTTCATGTACGTATGTGTCTGTGTCTCTATATGTGTGTGCTGCATGTGTGCAGGTGCCCTCTGAGGCAAGAAGAAGGCGTTGCACCCAGGAAGGTGGAGTCACAGGCAGTTGTGAGATGTCTCATGCAAGTGCTTGGAATCAAACTCAGGAGTTCTGCAAGAGCAGTCAGTGTTCTTAATCTCAGAGCCATCACTCCATCCCTTGTCATAAGCATCTTGAACATTTGGATGGAACAGTACAAACTGATGTGGTAAATGAAGGTTGTAATTAAAACAAGACTGCGTACTGAGCATTCCAAAACTAAGAACATTTTTATGCTCAGAAACATGCAGTTTTTATCATCATTAATCATAGTTCTGGCAAATTTATTTCACGGATTTATTTCAGCATATGATCATAGAACACTGTATACATTTTTTTGAAGAATCAAAATATTTTAGAAAAAATATTTTTAGAAATTAGAATTATGCAATTAATTCCCTCAAACACTTAATATATTTCTAGGAGCTAGAAAAAAATCTATAGTGTGAAAATAAATGAAATTTCTGAACAATTGTATTTTGGACCAGGTGTGGTGTGCACATCTTTATATTAGCCTGGTCTACATAGTGAATTTAAGGCTAGCTGGGGATACAGGGAGAATTTACTGCAAAACATCTTTTTTCGTTGTTGTTTTTTATTTTGTTTAGTTTTGACACAGTGTCTCCCTATAGTTCCAGATGACCTTTAATTCACTCTATAGACCAGACTGACCTTGATCTCATAGAGATTCACCTGCCTCTGCCTCCTGAACACTTGGGTTAAAGACATGCATCACCATACATGGCCCTTATCAATTGTTAAATGAATATTGGTACTTTTCCTGATATCTTGACTGAGAAAGAAACATACAGCCAAAGGGAAGACGTATTTGACATACATCCTATGGTCCTGTACCCATGTGCTAACATGTAAAACAATCTCCTGCCTGTCTTTGATAAAATTTTTATTGCCACCAAAACTTTCACTAAGAGAACTGGGATGCTGGAAATTCTATAAAGTTAAGTTCATGAAATCAAATTTGTTTTCTTAAAAGCAACATGATTAGTATAAAAAGAGTTTGCATCTATAAAAAGAGTTGAACAGGTAAAGGTAAAATTTATGGAAACACTGTAATAGTCATATATATAGAGATTAAAAATGCATGTGAAAACATCTCAATGTCATGAAACTGTGTATTTTAACAACGAAGTGGAGATCTTTTTTAAACGTTAAAACCTCATTTAATTTTATGTCTTATGGAGTTTATAATGAGTAAAAGATTGTACAAGCATAATAATTCATCTGTAAACCTAAAAATGTACAGCCAATTTTGAAAGAGGTGTACCCTAGCTCAGAAAAATGTTATTGAATAGGTTAATGCTGTTGTAATGAAATGCTTCTTCTAATTAAAAAAAATGTTAAAGAACTAGAAAGCTAGAGACTGATATGAAATATTGTATCTTATTTATTATTTCAGCTGTTATCAAAAGAATGCATCTCATTTTGTATTGAAGGTCCTGTGATGAAACCTGTTATTTGTATTCTGACCTAAAGAATTAGTTAAAGAAGGATCCATTCACCTCAAACACAGAAGGAACCAGCAGACCAAAGAAAGATTCTTTCAAGTCCACTGCATCAGTTAAATAAGCTTATTGGAGGTACTAGAAACATGGGTGAAAAATAAAAATAAAAATAAAATTCAAATCTATAGTTTCAGCTTTCTAAACCAAATTTTTAAAAAATCATCAAGGAGCGATAAGCAGTTCAAACATTCAGATTATAATTAAATTCTTCTTAATTGTATGAATAAAGTTTTTTTTTAAAAAGTAAAAAAAGTTTACGGAAACAATAAATGAGGGTATATCATTCATTTATGAAAGAATATCTGGGTTACCTCATTAAATAGTAAATATCATAGTACACATAAATACATGTTGTTTTGGAAGCAAATTTTCTATGACAGTAATGCAGATATCATTTTCACATGTGATGAGAACATTATATGTGGACAGTCATCTTTGTATATCTCTTCCTAGAGAACTGGACTACTTTTTTTATGAAGGCTCCTTTCCCCATCCATACACTAGTTAGTATGGTGGCTCTCAGAAAAGGCTACATTTACTAACCAGGTTGTCAGCGCATCTGGAGGCCTTGTCAAAACAATAAAATTTAACTTTGTAACTTTTTGACATTGGTATTTATTGCACCTGTCTTTGGTATGATTTATGACCTGTCTGGTGAATATTTCTCCTCACATTGGAGTTTACAATATGAGATAAGTGAAGCATTTAGAGCCCGCTGTATGTTTCAGATTGGGAGACAGATATTTTGCAGTCATAGCTCACAGACTTTCCTCTTCTCTCAACTTTACTGTTACCACACATGTGACCACTGTGGAACACCCCTCACTTGGTTCTCCAGAGAAAGAAAGAAGAGAAAGATTACATAAGACTACATCTCCACGGTCTCTCTTTCAGGGGACTGTGTCAATACATTGTAACGTGTGGAAAGAAAATTTACCATAGGGAGACATCAATGCAAAACATGTGTTTGTTGTCAGGAGAATTGGACAGATGAGTTTTTGTCTTTGAAATGGCACCCTGGCTGGGGCCCACCTCTCTTTTTATGTATCACCAGAAAACACACTTACCAGTAGAAAAATGGCACATATCCCTTAAGCACTATTCCAATTGAATTGTCAAAAAAGGTTGTGGTTAAAAAAAAAAAAATTCATCCATTGAATCCCCCCTCCCCCACCCAGGTTTAGAATTTGTTTAGCAATTCTTCTTAACCCCATGAAGTGTACATTTTAGGTAGATTTTTATTTTGTTTTCATAAGAAAATGCTTTAAAACCTTCCACTTCCAAAATTCATACAAACATAATATAACATAAAGGGGAAGCCCTAAAATTACTACTAACTCCTAACATTTTTAACGAAGTGGTAAAGATATGTAAATTAAATCTACTTTAAGCCTGCAAATTATTTTTCACTGAACACATTGGAGAACTGTATTATCTTAAATTTACATGAATATTAGTAATGTCTTCAATCATTGGTGAAACTTTTCACTTAAAATGTATAAGTAAAATACAAAAAAATAATTTAATGATATTTTGACATCTTTCACTGTCCATCCTAAGAATTACTTTTTAGACTTATTTGTATTTATGTCTATATGTTTGTGTCTGTGTGAGTATGTGACACATGTGTAATATGCTTACAGAGGTTGGAAGAGAACATTAGACCCCTGGAGCTGGAGTTATAAACAGCTGTGAGCTGCCTGACATGGGTGCTGGGAACCAAGCTTGCATTCAGGAAGTATATGATGAGCTCTTTAATATATATATATATATATGTTTTTTAAATTTTACGTGTATGAGTGTATCACCTGCATGTGTGTAAGTGCACCCGTGTCGTACAATGCCTGCAGAGTTGGGAAGAGGGCGTTGGAGTCCCAGGAACTGGAGACAGTGATGATTGTTAGCTGCTGTGTAAGTGGGTGAAACTGAACCCAGGTCCTCTGCAAGAGCAGCCAGTCCTCCTAACTGCGGAGCTATCTCTCTAGTCCCAAGTAGGAAGAAATTTTAACGACTAAGACATCTCTCCAGAGCTAACCTAAGTACTATCCCCCCACACTATAATCTTATATAGAATGGAGACTTCACCTCTTTCAGAAATTCTCACCTGACTATAAAATTTGTTTTAAATGAATGACAATTTAAAAAAAAATAATGTGTGTGCTTAATTTCTAAAAAACGTATTTTATTTATTTTTATAATATGTTCATGAGCAGTTTTGCCTGCATGTATGAAAATGTGTGCAGTTTCTGTAGAGGTCAGAAGAGGATGCTGGATTCCTTGGAGCTGGAGTTATATACAGACAGCTGTTAGCTGCCATGTGGGTGCTGGGAATTAAACCTGGGTCTTCTGCAGGAACAGCCAATGTTTGTAACCACTGGGCCACCTCTCCAGCCCTTATGTGCTTAATTTTTAAAGAGTAATACTTTGTTCACTTTTGAAATTTCCCTAACAGCTCACAACCAATGGCTATTTCATTACATTTTTCATGACAGTTGTAACTGGCATCAGATCTGGCATGTGACCATAATTTAAATCAGACAGGAAGTATGCAACATAGTATACCCAGATTATTAATTTAAATATGCTTCAAAAACTCATTAAGGAAGCCACCAAACTCAATTCAGCCAAACTTAATTCACTCAGTCAATGTGATTTGAAAATCGAGACCTCTGACTCACAGACTTTTAAGTCAACCATTAACACAATTTTCTGTATTCCGGTAGTTTAGATAACATCTTAATTCTAAAAGAGAAGGCAATTAATTCTTGCTTCCTGTGATAACTTCTTAAAGTTGCAGCATATTTATTTATTTTTATCTCCTGTACGTATGTGCATATGGGAAGGGGAGGAAGTGCTCACCCAACTGTGCAAGTGTGGAGGTCAGAGGTTAACAGAATATCTTCTATCCTACGACTCTTCACCGTATTTTCTTTCAACGATTAATTGTATTTTTATTTCATGTGTATGAGTGTTTTTTCTTCATGTAAGTATGTGCACTATCCACAAGCATTCCTAATGCCCAAAGAGGCCAGAAGAGGGCATTGGATCCCTCAGAAGTGGAGTTACAGATGTGAGCTTCCATGTGGATAACTGGGAACTGAACCTGGGTCCTCTGCAAGAGCAGCAAGGGCTCTTAACAAACAGAATCATATTTTCATCCCCTCTGTATTTTATAGGACAGGGTCTCTTTAGCAAACCTGGTGATCACTGTTTTGGCTAGATTAGGTGGCCAGTGAGCCCTGGGTGCCTACCTGTTTCAGCTCCCCAGCACCTGGGCTACAAGTACTTTCAGGAGATACAAGGTCCAGTCCTCCTGACTATACAGAAAAGACTTTACCCCTGAGAGACCTCCCTAACCCCTGCAGAATGTTTTGCTACACACACAGTCATTTCTGTAGCAAGGAATCCTGTAATCTGTCCCTTTATTTTTGTTTATCATCCATCTCTCCCATAACTTAACACTCAACATTTTATCTCAGAAGTGATAATCTAACCATTTAATCATTTTTATTTTGCTCTTATAAAGGTCTCCATATCAGTTTGATGCAATGATGCTGAAAATGAGACTCAAAAGAGGACAAATCTTCCAGAGTTGGGAGTAGATGATTATCTCATGGTACCTACCAGCAATCCTTACATGCCTATCATTATGTGTTGGAGTTTATACATTGTCAACCCCTTATCTTACAACCTAATTCTACTTGATCCTCCAGTTTCCCTCTACAACCCTCAATAAAACTACTCCTAACCATCTTCTTTTGTGCAGTTTCATTTTATGCTTACATAAACTTCTATGACATCTTCCTTTTTCAAAGACCAGGACCTCGCTTCTTGGCAAATTCGCACAACATTAGGCTATGTCTGTGAGCTACAATTCTTCAATCATTGGTGCAGATGATTCTATACTAGACTTTCCACAGCCAGATCTCGCCATTTTTTTGTTAGTCTATCTCCAATCTAGAAAACACCAGAGGTTCTCCCTACAGTGATACAATTTCCTTCTTGAACCAGCTCATCCTTAAGAAACTAGACTCTGCCAATGTATTGCCAAGCCTGTGACATCACCACTGGCAGGACATTAAATTGAGATTAGAAAAGGCCCCATGACATCACCCTCTTCTTCCTATCAAACAGATGGTTTCTGTATATTGTGCAATTTAAGATCATTATTCATGGTTTGGGTTAGAATAATCTAGGAAGCCAAAAAACTGCCAAGAAAATTGACCTGGAACCATTTCAAAGACTCGGAATTATTTTATTGATTAGATGCCTGTGTTTTTGTTTTCCAGAAGAACATCATGAATCATCAATAATGATAATTCTTGAGTTGCTTTAGCTCGTGTGATGTCTAGAACTTCAAAACAATATAATCTTCGAAGGGTCAACCTTAAAAGAAGGGTCTTAATAAAATAGCTGATAAACATTGTTGAGTACCACTGAACTTGGCCCCGAACTATAGACTGAGGCAAGTCGTTTGCTCAGACTGGATGACTATTTTTGTCTTAAACTTGTTGACTTCATGGCCTCCCTTTTGCAAAGCTCATAGACAGCGAAGAGGTATGTTTTGAACAATCCAGACAGGAAGCTGTTTTGAAAGCTCTAGTTCAGGCATTATACCAAAGCAAGGAGATAAAGCACAGATTTGACTGGATGAGAACTTGGGAAATGAAAAATATCCAAAACAAAATAAAACAAATCCTAAATGTGTTCAGAGAAACTTTACAAGAGACTTTAGTCTCTTGATACTGAATAGTATTCTGGTATAAGTTTTCAGTTATAATGATTACAAGCTTCCTATTTTTAGATTTATTTATTTATTATACTTGTTTATGTGTGTATACCTGCATGAGTTTATGTGTACCACATGCATGTAAGGCCCTGGGGAGACCAGTGGTGTCTGATAGGCACTTGGGAGCACATGATGTGGGTACTAGGAACTGAGCACAGGTCCCCTGAAAGAGCAGTAAGATATCTTTACTGTTGAGCCACCTCCCCAAGCTCATTACCAGCTGTTTTTGAAAGGTCCATACTATTATAGCACCATTGCTATGAGGAAAATATCTTGCATTGGCCATTCAAATTTGTCTTCTAAATAAATCTACTTGATGTCCAAACCTCCACCCAACTAGGCTTCCGTTCTAGTTCTCCTCCCTCAGTGATGTTTCTGTCTACCTAAAATTATTATTAAGACTCATTTGGTCACTCACTTAGTAAAGCATAATTTTTATATTAAGAAAATTAGGTCTTTGCCTGTTTCTCTGTGAGCTTCTTTTTCCTGCCTTCCCAGAGTTCTATCAATATCTCTTTTCTCTCCTGTGATGTGAGTTTGCCTTAAAAAGTTGTATACACTTTTTACAATTCCCATCCAATAGGCACAACAGTCATTTTTATTATTTCTGTGACCAAATTCCTCATTGAAACAGTTTAATGAGAGGTATTATTTATTTCAGCACACAGTTTCATGGGACCATATTTGCTCGACTCCATTTCTTTGAACAGAACACAACGGATATTGTTGAAGCAACTTGACTTCTTGGTAGATAGAAAGCAGAGAGAACTGGTACAGAAGAAAGGAAAAGCAAGTCACATCGGCGAGGACATGCCTGCAGTGGTGCGCACCCTCCCTCTAGGTCCACCTCCTACCTTTCACCACCTCACAGCAAAGTTATCATATCAAGAATCCATCAAGTGTGACCAGAGAGATGGCTCAGCAGTGAAGAGTACTGACTGCTCTTGCAGAGGACGCAGATTCAGTACCCACAACCAACATGATGGTTAACAACCATGTATATCTCCAGTTCCAGGGCTCTGACACCCTCTTCTGGCCTCCATGTGCATTGCACAACATGAGTGCACTTACACACCTGCAGGTAGAACATTCATACACATAAAATATGAATTAATTTACAAAAGAATCCCTGAGAGGATCAACCTAGTCATTATCTACAAGATCTCATGAATTGTCTTTGGAAATACCATCCCAGAGACTCCAACATGCATGCTTCACTAAACCTTCAGACTTTTCTTAATTCAGTCAAGTAAAGTAGCCAACTCAGAGGCTGGAGAGGTGATTTAGTGGTTAAGAACACTGACTGCTCTTGCAGAGGACCTGGGTTCAACTCCCAGCACTCACACAGTGGCTAAAAACCATCTATAACTTAATTCCAGGGGAATCAGAGGCTCTCTTCTGAACTCCATGGTATTGTACAGCATGGGTACACTTACAACGTTTAAGGCAATATACTCATACACATAAAATAAAAATAATATATATATATTTAAAATTCAAATTAATCACCACAAATACTTGTGATGATTTTCCCTAGACATCACAGGTAATGCAACTTTGTTGAAAGTTTGACCAGGGCTGAGAACATAACTCAGATGGTTGATTAAGTATTTTCCTTACAAGCACAAGGATCTGAGTTTGAATGTAGTAAAAGCAGGGCCTGGTGCTGCTTGCTAGACATGTGGATCCCCGGGGCTCCCTGGCCAGTGGGCAGAGAGTGCTTGGTGTGTTGATCCTGTTTCAAAAACAGTATTACTTGAAACTTAGCTCAGCTGGTAATGATGCTTATAACCAAATCTGACAACATGATTTCATTCCCTGGAATCCACCCCAACAAATAAGTAAGTAAAAATAAATGATATAGGGTTACAGATGGTGAAGGAGATCTACGATCTAAATTATATCACAATATAGTATATGAAATTTTCAAAAATTCAATTAAAAATTGTATATTAAAAGAATATTGAAGAAAATTATTATTCCTAAAACTTACAATTATCTATTCAAAATACTATAGCTGATGGTGATCTTATTGGGGGTCTACAAGGAAGTACTAATAATTGGCCTTTTAAAAGTATTATTGGTTCAAGTTTTTCTTGGGTTCATGATGGTGACTCTGTTTAAGAAACAAAAAAAAAAAAAAAAAAAAAGCAAAAACCTTACAAGTTGTTTCTGCATGAAGTAAAAGAGACGATGGGGGCTGGAGAGATGGCTCAGCGGTTAAGAGCACCGTTGCAGAGGACCCAGGTTTGATTCCCAGCACCCACATGGTGGCTACGAACCATCCTTAACTCCAGTTCCAGGGGACTCCGAAGCCCTCTTCTGACCTCTGTGGCATTGCACAACACAGGTGCACTCACATACATGCAGGCAATACACTCATACACATAAAATAAAAATAATATAAAAGAGACAACAGAAAAAAATTACAAGAAAGTGAACATCATATAAGGATATCCTCTAACCTACCCTACCCCACATATGCCCACACATATGCACATGTATACACATTCCTACATACCAGAAATGAAAGTACTTCCTGGGTATGGGCCCATTGAGTGTCTGTGTTTCAAGTTTTCATTGATAACTGAATAGAGTAGACGTGGCTTTAATACTGCCATAAAGCATCTACAGAGACATGGGCCTTCCTGTTTGTACAACTGCAGGAGACTGTCAAGATCTCATCTTCTATATTTAATTCTCATAGAAGCCTTGATCACTTGACTCTCTTCTCACCTCCTTAGAGTTTGCTGCCTGTTAGCTAACTAGTGAACATTGCAGGGAAGAATATGTCAAATAGGGATTTTTATGCTGTGGGAACTTTTTGACATTTGTCTGGGACTGACAAATCGCCTGCCCTATTTAAGTGTCAGGCTTCTATGCAGCTTGGGAGTGGGTAAACCCTTTGATCTTTCTATCTCATTCCATTTAGGAGAGTAGTTGGTACTTGCAGGAACCAGTGAACGTAAGATACAGCTTCCTGTTGGAAATATGAAAATACATCTCATATACTTATGTGAACGAAGCTTCCATCACAGATGATAGCACATTGAGTTTTCTATTGCAACATGACAGGTCTTCTTGTTTGACTATAATATCCTCCAGCCATAATATGCTGGAAACATTCCCATGTCTGGTAATCACACCATTTACGTTCTTGGTAGTCCATCATCCACACACCTGTTTTCCAGACCCACCTTCGCCTATTCACAAAGATGTAGAGCCAGAGCTGTATTCCAGTGAATGGAACCAAGTTCCAGAATAAAATAAGTCTGGAAAGAAACAATGTTTTTTAATGGTAGTGCTGACGGTGGAGCAGGAAGATATAGGGATTCTAGTAGCTTTTTGGGTGTTCCTTTTATAAACTTTGGTCTAACTCTGAGGGGAACTATGTATATGTTTGCAACGCAGTTTGATTATTTTCCTTTCAGTTATGATGAATGTGATGTGCTTTGAGTAGGCCTCATCCTTCAGTCTTTTTTTCCTAAACATTGCAGATGTTCCAGATGGTATATAAAGTGATAATAAAGAGCTTGTTTCCTGGGATGCTCAGTTTGTCTCTCTGGAAGGTGAGACCTCATATGTTTACATATGCTTCCTCTGAATCTCTAATTCAGTTTTTAAATGCCTTTCAGTGGGTAAGGAATATTACTCATGAGAAAAGATTGCCTTTGCGTTAGCTCTTGGCTACTTATGAACATGTGACACTTACTACACACCATCCCCTTATCTTCAACTCATGTGACATGCTACAGGTACTTTATAGACAACGATTGGAAAAAAAATTACTTATTATGTTGTATTAGTAATGGACACTTATGCTTTCATTCTGCAACATTAGTCTTAGTAGAAAACAGAAGAGGAAAGACAAAGAAACTCCAAAGATGTTCAACTGTTAGTGACCGATGGTGGAAAATATTCTAAGTTTAAGGGAGGTAGCTGTGCAGTCTGCCCAACACACCCCGACTACGGATCCACAAGCTCTTCTAGATCTTGCTTGCTGTTAACTTTCACTTTTGAGACTTAAACAAGAGAAAAGCTAAGTGCAGAATGTTTTATGTCACATCGCCCAGAGATCACTGAATAAATAAATGTAGCCTGTAATACTTTCCTTCCAGGAGCCAAAGAAAGCCCTTTGTATTTTGAAACAGTCTTGTGAACAATCACTTGTTCAGGGGTATTCAAGTGCTCGTTTGAATGGTTAAGATAGATGAATATTTCATTGCAGATGTATTTTCTCAAAGACATCTCACATTTTCTTATTATTAAACTCTTACTCCATTTACGAAGACACCTGTGAAGCAAAACAAAACAGCAACACATAAAAGTTAACACCGTGTCGCCTCCTTCATGTTCACCAAGTGCAGCCAAGACAAGTCAGCCAGAGGAGAATGTTTGTAGCCTCCAGCTTTGATAGACTCAAGTCCAAGTGAGACATGCCAGACTCTTTCCCTTCCTCCCAAATGCTGTGGTCTACAACTTTCACATTTTGCTTTTAATGGACAAGCAAGGAAGCCTGCCAGACAAGCAGTGGAGCGCACTAAGAAAACAAACAAACAAAAGCAATCAAGCCTTAGACACGCAGGCCAATGACAGGTATGATTGATCAGGTGACCAGCTGGAAGCTGTCACCACCAGGTTGAGAGAAACAGGAAAGAGTTTGCCATGTTTCACGGGCCAAAGATTACCATGGGTGTGAGACAGGGAGTGTTCTTCAGCAAAGAAGGGAACTGAAAGGAGGGAGTGCACTTTGTCTGGCCCACATGGCCAGCAGCACGCTTACCACATGCCTCACCTGGGAGAAGGGATGCCAGAGACGAAATGTGCTATATTTCCGCTGGGAATATCTTGTTAGACAAAACCATCCAACAATAGCGTGGCTTTCTTTTAAAAACTGGTTTGAATCAGACTGAACATCTTTTCCTTGGTATAGTAAGTGTACATTTGAGCGTATTATAATTTTGTCAGTAATACAATCCACTGAGAGGTGGAAAATAGATGCCCTAGTAATTCAATGGTATTGTTTTCAGAGGAAACTAAACTATACTCTGAGTACTTGATTTTTAAGATGTCTTGAATTATAAGAACCATAGGAATTTTTTGAAGAAGAAAAATACCTTTTAGCATATTAAGTAAGCATATTGATTTTAAGATTTATCATGTAATTAAAAATATTAAAGTGTGAATAGAAAGTGCACATTAAAATCAATGCAAGATACAAGTGAAAACATTTTATTAGGGGCTACAGGAATGGCTCGGTGTTCAGGAACATTTATCAGTTCCCAGCACCCACATGGTGGATCCCAACTCCATGTAGCTCCAGTTCCAAGGGATTCAAAGCCTTTGGTCCCTATGGGCACCAGGGACACGTGGTGAACATACATACATGTAATCTCTTAGGCTTATATATGTAAAGTAAGACTAAATAATGAAAAGATACTTATTAGCCACAATATGCTAGATATTACCAACTATCACTAGCAAGTAAATAATAATATAGACATGCAGATATTTTGGAATTATGATCTATCCACTTGTTACAAAGTTATTAGCATCACATACCCCACTGGAGACTAAGCAGAGAAAACTTAAAATCATGGGCTTTGGCTGGGTATGCTGGTTCAGACCTGAAATCCCAGAACTTGGGAGGTTGAGGTAGAAGAGTCACTGTAAGTGTGAAGCCAGCTTGGGCTACACAGTGGTAACCTGTGTCAAAACAAAACTAACAGAAAGAAAATACAATAAGAATCCCCAAAGAAAAAGATCTCAGTGAATTTCAATTCTTGTATAATGAAGAAGGAAAATGTAAAAAAGACATTGCTTACTATTTTACCTCTTGAAAGCACAATTTGACTTCTTGAGACTATTAAACACACGAGTTTCCATGTATACCCTAAGAACCTTGACCCACATGATTTTCGGCTAATACACATACCTTTTAGGCACAGCTTACGAATAGAACTCACGTCTTTTATTTGTAGTTCTGATAAGCTTCCAGATTAACTTTACAAAAAGACCATCTGACTTCAAATATAGAATATCAAACAGGAGGTCATCAAGTGGCACTTTTGGTTTTAATCTTAATACATCTGTATCCTTTTTTTTCCATTTTTGAATTCGAAATCCTCAATTTTTAAATCAAGATTCACAGAAACGATGTACAGTCTTTTTAAATGTATGTGTATGTGTATATAACTGGTTGTCTGTATGTGCAAAGTTCCATGAAGGTCAGAAGGGGGCGTTTTATGCCTTATAGTTGGAGTTACAGACAGTTGTGAGCTGACTGATATGGATTGTTAGAGCTGAACTAGGGTTCTATGCAAGAGCAGCGAGTGCTCTTAAACTCTGAGCCATCTCAGAGTTTATAATTGGTGTAACAGCAGCATGTTTACCTCCCACTTTGTATCTCTAAGCATGCAATGATTTTCATCTCTTCTTGGAAAATTGGTACAGGCTTTCTCTGAAGAACAACACATCCCAGGAAGGAGATAGCCTGGATTTGAAGGAGCAGGAGGAGCCCTAAATAAGTATTTCTTTAATTATTTCTATCAAGGCCTGTAGCGTGGTATAAAATGCTTTTTTTTCCATTATTATTATTCTTTCGTTTTGTTTCCATCATTATGTGAAGATAAAGGTGAAGAGATAGGCTCTCATTGTACTGTCATTATGGCTAAATGCTGGCTCTTTGCCACAATATTTTGGTGGAGTGCTGTAAATAGAAACCACGGATATATAACAAAGCTTTTTCTATACATCATCTGGTTTCCTCCCAGAAAAGATGGAACACATTCAGTTTCTTGCCTACCCTGGAGACCGAAGCAGCAAGCCCAGGTGGTGGTCTCTGGAAAAAAAATGACTTTTAAAGTTTGCCAGACGATTCTAATTAGAACTGAAACTTGTTGCCTAATAATTCAAATCAGGCTGCCAAACTCATCAATAATGTGATGATATGGACCAATGTTATTCCCTTGTCAAAGAAGTTGTTTCTTCTTTTACGTTGAAAGAGTAGTTGCAAACCCACTGGAACAGCAGTGAGGGGACTATGCAGGGCAGATGTTTGAGAGAAAAAAAAATGATGGTTTATCCCTACATTCCAAGTGTTAAGGTTGCTGAGTGGGTGGTACTCACCAAGAGAACGAGGTGAATCTTTAGAGACCAACATGAGGGATTTCTGTGAATGAGAAGAACTCAGGGTAAAGGAAAGAGGCTCTTAAACTAGCACCTGGTGCTGTCTATATATCAGCTAAGTTAATATCCTTTTGGATATGATGAGCACCTTTCACACATATAGGTGACACAACTCAGTAAGGTATTAGTTCTTAAGATCTAGTTTGCAGTTCTTCACTTACTACAACCATTGAAAAGCTGCTTGGTGTGTTTGTTTATCCATTCAGTATTTGTGGTGGCAGAGATTGAACAGAGGACCTTGCTCGTACTAGGCTATGCTGTATCACTGAGTTGTATCCCCTGACATGCCAACTCTTCTTTAAATCCAGAGTCCACTGGCAAACCCGTCTAGTAGCAAGCAGTGCTCAGTGATGCCCAAAGGATACTAACCATTGACTTTGTACATGAACAGTGAGAGACTGAAGCAAAAACATATCTGTATGTTCTGTGGTAGAACAGTAAATGTTTTGTCAGATTAAAGTTGATTGTAACTGACAGAGCTATTTGCCACACAAGCCCAAGGACATGATTTGATCCGTACCATATCATGGACCTCTTCTAATTCCAGCTCCAGGGAATTAGAGACAGGAGGATTTCTGGGGCTCACTGGCCAATCAGCTTAATGGATGATGAGTCACAAGCTCCTATGTGCGCCCCTGTCTCAAAAAAGAAAAAACAAGATGGAGCCCTCCACCCATGAGCATAGGCACCCACATACATGTGTTCACATTCACATACACACACACACACACACACACATACACACACACACCCTATAAAATGAAATTGAGTTGCAAATAACATACTAACAATGATCAATCTTTGGAAACTGTCAGGAGATATTCTACCAAAATGCTTCCACCCTTTTTTGTCCCCCAGAAGCTAGAGTTCCAGGCAGTTTAAGAATGACTTGCTTCAATGTCAAATGATATTATAACCAATGGCTTTCTAACCTTGCTAATTTCCTTCCTTTATCCCCTCATGCCTAGCGAACAATACTTCATTTCTAGCCATTTGATTATATTTCTCCACATGATTCTTACATTTTTCAATTCATAAATGCTAAGTACAATTTATATTTTCAAAGCTCTAAAATAGTGTATTAAAATATAATCCTGGTAAGTCAAGAATAACAAAGGTCCTCACACTTTCCCTGCCCAATAACCAGTGCTGATGGTTCTTTTGCAATAAAGGAGTGTTCCTGAAATGGATCATGTCTATGACTCTTGTCGTTCATAAACCCCAGGTACCTGGGAATAAGACGAAGGTGCTGTTCAGTGCATGAAAGAACAAATGCTTGTTTTCAGGACAAGGCGTGGAGCAAAATAATGTCAAAATAGTGTTTTCCAAGGTATATTTATTTTTATTTTTAATGGAAGAAAATTATTCCCAGCTGTGCCGTGTTCTCACTCCTCCTGTTACTTTTTAAATGAATCTTACAATAAGATGATTAATTCTGCACTCTTGGAGGCTTGGGATGAATGTTGTTGATTAAGCAATTACACTAAATCCACTTCTGTTTGCTTTCTTGCATACCCCATGATGGAGGTAATTTCTGCCCCTCTGGAATAATCTCTCTAGAATTGTTAGGCATGTGTAGAAGGAGTTTTGTACATATTTCCACGAGTTTTACTCATTCTTATTAACCAATTGAGCTGCAAATTGCAATCACCCTGTCTTATTCATACTGATAAAGTTCATGACACCAATTGGATCCATTTCTCAGCTTAGAGACCAACATCACATCATATTGTTGAAATTAAGACACTATCAAAGTATTTAGTTATGTATTAAATTAAATAAATACACAATGGGTAATGAACAACTGTTTTATTTGCTTAGCAAAGTGGTTTTTTTATAAGAAAAATCTGTAGGGATTACTGTAAATAAATGTTTTAGAGGGTACAACAGAAAATTTTAGAAGTATGATGTTGAACAAGTAGATCCATATCAGTGTGGTTGAAACTTTTGTGAATTTACACAAGAGACATGGCATTAACTACGGACACGAAAGCCCAAGCAATAAGAGAAGTCTTCACTTGGGCGGACAGTCTCATTTGGTATTGGAGATTACTAGCCTGGGCATTTCTTATGAGGCCCGCTGGGATAAAGAATTGAAGAGTAAGTCATGGGAAACAACAGTTTGGATTATTTGATCCTTAGGTTATCCACTGTATATCTCCTCTTTCTATCAATGACGAAAGATGTGATTAGTTCCTCACTCCTCACTGTAACAAATAGCTTTAGTTATGTCATACAAAACAGACAGCATCCCATCATTTATATTTTACTTGATTTGTTCTTTGACAATTTCACATATGTATAAAGTTCATTCCGACTCTAATCCACTGCTTTCTCTAATCTCCCTAAAATCTCTCTAGTCCCCCCACTCCCCTTCAAGTTCCTTCACACATTCACGTCTCTTTTATTTTCTTGATTTCTTCTTTATCGCTTCTCTGGGTCTGTATTCCCTACAGGAGAAATCACCTCCAGCAGAGTATCTCCCTTGCCCATGTCTCTGGGACCAGCCTACCAGCCTAGCTTGTTATGGTGGGATTCTGCTGCAAGGCAGAAGGCCAGGACCCCACGATAGAAGCCTTCTAGGCAACTGGCTGTCAGTGCTAGCTCCAGAGAGGCAGGTGCCAGCTCCCTGGTCCTAGGCATGACAATAGATCTAACCTGAATCCCAGGTAGTCTTATGAACACCAAGGGAGAAAAATGACTCACTTCTTCAACAGTCATCAACGGCTAATGTTCTCTTCCCTGAGCCTTGGAGGTGGGAGGTAGATAGATCCCATTTAGAGCTGGGTACTAACACATGTTTATTCTCAACACTTTGATGGATTATGATCTCTGCGTTAGCCATTACTCACTTCTAGAAGAAGCTTCTCTGACAAAGGTTATGAGCAGCATAGATCTCTGAACATAAATATACACTGTAGAAGGTAGCCTCACAGAAGCCCATAGAGTAAATTACCAATAACAAGTTCCACTTTAGGGAACAGGACGCACTGGTCCTATGCAGCACAAACTGGAAAAAAAACCCAGCATGACATGAGAAGTAAGTGAGAGATCCCAAGCCAACCTAGGGAATTTTGGGTAATTGATAGCTGCTGGGAGAGGGAGAGACAGTGTCTCACAGAGATGCAGCTCTTGTGGGGCCCAGTGGGTAGACCTACACTGAAGGACATTTGGGGATTCCATAGGCCATATATATTTATGATATATATGAGATATATATATCATATATCTCATATATATATATATATATTCTCCCTCCTTTCTTAATGCATTCTCTACCTCACCACAGCAGCGCCTTTCTAGTTCCCTGGTTTCCACGTTCGCTCCAAGTTAAAGCTTTATAGCAGCTAACAACACAGCAACAGTTATGATTTAGGTTACAACTATGCAAAGCAGTCCCCTAAAAGCACCTCCCCAGCCAGGAGTTGGTGTCACAGGCCTTTGATCCCAGCACTGGTAGAGACAGAGACAGGCAGATCTCTGTGAGATCTAGACCAGCCTGGTCTACACAGTGAGTTCTAGGTCAGCTGGGGATACAGAGAGACCATGCTCAAAAATTAAAAAAAAAAAAATGAACGAAACAGAAAAAAAATAAGAAATGTTTTTTTTTCTCCTACTTGGCGTTCATTCTTTCACTGTTGCTATTCCAAGATGTGATGTCTTTTTGTCCTTATTTCTTGACTACTTTACACATGTAACGTAATGTGATTATACTCAGATCCCCATTATAGTCGGATCCTGTCTCATTTCCCTTTGCAATCTTTCCTTACTCCTAGGTTCCCAGTGACCTAAGATGTCTTAAACTCTCAAAACTCCTTGCTTTTTAGTAAAGTTAGTTGCATTTTTTCTGTACACGTGTTTTGTCTGTCTTATGTAAGTGCACCTGTGCACGCAGTGAGCACTGAAGTCAGAAGAGAGCGTTGGATCTTCTGGAACTGGAGTTAAGGACTGTTGCCAGCTCCCATGTGGGTGCTGGAAACCGAGCCCAGAACCTTTGCGAGAGCAGCCAGTGCTCTTGACTACAGACCCATCTCTCTAGTCCCCAAACTTTTATTTCTCCCGTCTTCACAAGCACTTTTCCTAAGTCAGTATTTACTCTTAAGAACAGTTCAAGGCATTTTGAGGTCCAAATGAAGGAAGCACACTTGAGAGGAAAGAATGTATAAGAGAGAACATGAATTTCAGATGTTTTACTGTGGTACGTGTGAAAAACAGAATCATAGCTGCATTCTGCAAAGAAAAGGAACCTATTATATTTTAAAAAATAAGAATTTGAATTAATGCATTCACTTATTAAATTTGAAAGGCACACTCATATATGTGCATTTTTATTTTCTTCTTCTAACTGCTGCATAATTTAACGTAAAATTAAAATTACATCTCGTTAATTATATTATATGCAGGAGTTACTCCAGGAATTGCACATTAAAAGCACATACTATAACAGACATAAGGATTGTAGGTCAAAATCATACAGATGATGAGATGTTTAAATACAGTTAGTGAAATTTCTACAATTTGAAATTATTTTTGTCACCTAGAATGAGTCCATGAGATATTTCAGATTACTGAACAGTAATGCAGTGTAAGACACTCTGATCCACAGCTTTAAAGTCTTAAAATATTTGATAACATATGAGCCTTGACAACCACATTCTTCAGTGGTTCAGAACTCTTCTTCAGCCAGTGATTTTCTGACCAGAGGAGTGGCTCAAGTCCAGAAACTGGAGCAAGCATCCTGGTACTCAATCAGTTTGATTATCCTATTTTCCCAATAATCTTCCCTTCATTTGAATGGTTTGAATGATGCGTTTGCTACCCATCTATCACATCCCATGGAAGGGGCATCCCCAGTTGCACGATTCTTCCTCTGCATTACTGCATCTGTGAGATGTCACTCTCTCTTCGTATTCATTAGAAAAATTGCACCCATCCAATACTACTGGTAATAAGCCATTTTCCAACTCTTATTTTGGGATTTACACAGTTGTGTCACCATCAGTAGCCACATCCTTATAAAAACAGCTTCCTCCATTAGTCTTAGCCTACACAGGAGACCCACCACTAAGCTTCTTAAGTAACATTGGATCCCATTTAACACATATTCTGTTTTGCTCCCTCAATGCAACATAGACGGCTGACAGGGATTCTGGCTGCGTATGTCATACACACCCCAGAGCACATTCTTTTCTGAGCTCTCTTTCTTCTCTCTTTCTCTCTCAGAATGTCTCTGTGAGCCTGGTCTTCCCTCTGTATGTGTGCGCCATTATTCTATGCTTGAGACCAGTCCTAACAATGTGCTGATGAGGCAGGTAAGCCCAAGGAATGGTTTAGCAACTGAAGGTTTCACAGGCTTGGGCTGTACATACACTTTTCTTCTAATAATGCACTTGGTGGTCTGAGACCCTTATTTGCCTTAAGATGCACACATACCCCATTCTGAAAGATGACCTAGCCAGCAGTTAGCAACTAGGACCCCACTTCATCAAACTGCATGCACACCCCTCCCTGAATAAGTTTCTCCTCCTCTTAATGTCCATCAAATTTTGACAGTTTCTAATAAGTCGTATGTGGGTACAAAGGTAGGGTAGCTGATCCTGTTTATACTGGTTTTGAGTTCATGAAGAATGAATGAACTTTTGGGAAGAATTCCTTATTTACGATCTTATACTGATCCATTGATCATGTATATGGTTATAGTTAGATCCATCATAGAAAGAGACATGCACATTAGAAAAATGGTTATTTAACTTGAATCTGTCACTTAAGATAGAGAACCACCCAAAATATGTCCATAGGCAGCCAAACTTCTCCTTCTCTCCAACTCCATAAAAGGAAGTAATTAGGGCCTTTGAGAACTTTCAATCATGTGGCCTGTTGTCAATCGACAATGAATATCTGAAATGCACAGTCCGGACCCTGATCACCAGTAAGGCTAGTTGTCATCTTTTGTCCTCATTCTGGGTTTGTAGATCTCAAGGAAGAATCCTCCCAATGAATGTACTCCCCACACTCATTCTAACAGTCTGGTCTTGGTTCTTTGGTGTAGCGATGTCAGGGGCAGGTCCCATTGATTCTCTCTTGATTCTTGCATACGCAGACTGAGTGGATGCTACAGCTCCTTGGACAAGTTGAGTTCTTCTTCCATTGATAAAGCCAGAAATTCATGTTGCGATTTGAACCTCAGTATTAGTCTGGTGATTAGGAGACTTCAGAGAAGCAGAATCTGAGTTAGAACACAGACTACATTGCACCCAAAGGACTCTGTATCTTCTTGAAACAAGGCAGCCACAACTGGCTCTTACCTGAAGTAAGGTAGGCGAGAACTAGAAGATAAGGGAGATGGAGTTTTAAAATTTTCTGCAGCTTTGACCCAGGAGTCAGTATCTCAAGAAATAGGACGATGCTGCATCCCTCAAAAGCTCTCATGTAAGCCTAGAGGAAGACTACATCTGAAGCTCTGCTTCTCCTTTGGAATAAAACTGTCTAAGTGCAGGTAGAAAAGCCCTCTCTCTTTCACAGCTGGCCATCAACAGGTAATTTGTCCCCATGGTCTTCCATTCATTTTTCAAGGATCAATGTCTTTTTTCTACAGCTATCAAGTTCCATTTTCCTTATAACGATATGTGTGTTGCCAGAATCTCAACTCTGGGGCTATTGTGCCTTTGGAGCATCCCTCCCTTCTCACCTCCTTAACACTTCTTCCACTAAAAGTGTAACTTGTAACAACTGCTCTCCTTGCAGCTTGCAGTTCTCAGCAGCTGTCAGGGCCCTGCTTATCACCTGAAAAGAAGTAACCTAGTTGCACAATTCCTGGCACAGTCTGCTTCTGTCAAATACACCTAGGTCTGGCTACCTCAGGTTTCCTAGTCAACAAACTGATACAAATATTTGAAGGCAACGAGGTTATAAAGAAAACTCCCCTGGATCCATATCTGTAAGGAAATTGTCAGAGAGAGTAATTTGAGTGAGCTATAGTTGTAAAAAATGACCACAAATATCCCCCATAAGTCTCTGGAGTTGGGGATGACCCTTCAAAATCCCTTTAATCTTCTTCATCAACCAATCATTAAGTAGGTGCACAGGACTGGAGACACGGCTCCGAGGTTAAGAGCCCTAGCTGCTCTTCCAGAGAACCCAGATTCAGCCCCGTACGGCTGCTAACTACCACCTGTAACTCCAGCTCCAGGTGATCCATAGGCCTCTCTTGAGGCCTTGGACATTGCATGCACATGGTACACTTACAAGCAAGCAAACCACTCACACACATAAGATAAAAATAAATAAAAATAAAAGTTAAATGAGACACACATCCGTACAGCTGCAGCCTGCACGCCTCGGCAGTTGTAACATGCCAGAGTGCTAGGCTGGAAACTGTCAGAAGCCCCATTTCCAGGATCTCTGCCCTGAAGGTTTCCGTCCTGTTCATGTTACCATCGATTGCTGCTGAGTTGACTGAAAGAGCCTACAGACTAAGTGCTCAGCTATTTCCTAGTTTTAAAGAAATCTAATTTTCAGGGCTGTTCTAGGAAACATGCATCTGACTCTACTGATTTCTCTCATTCAGTCTGTTTTGTGCTTTGCCTCTAAATCCAAGCCCAGTGTTAGCACTTATCCCAAAGTACGCTTTGTCAATCTTGCTTTTGTTGATGATTTTATTTATATTTCACTTGAGTTAAAAGAAGTCCCATTGATAAATTTCTTATTTATCCTCTGTCCACCGTATACTGTCACTTCAATCATCAGTCCGATGTAGACTTGGCAAGAAGCCCTAAGAGAGTCCTTCGTTCATTATGTTTCAGTATGTCATCAGTAGCAGCTATGCAGTGAATTCTTCATGATACAGTTTTGAATAGGAAGGGTCCCCCTTCAAAAATAATTAGTTCATGTGCTGAAGCCTTGGCTCTCAGCTAGTGCCATTATTGAGTAGTGATTGGATGAGGAATGAGGTGTCACTAATTTTGTCACTAGATTGACCTAATAATGATGTCATAGCACAACCATTAAATGGAGCTTAAAGGAAATAAGTCATGAGACATGTTCTGAAGAGCATATATATCACTGATCTCTCTCTCTCTCAGTGTGTCTCTCTCCTCCTCCTCTTCCTCCTCCTCCTCCTCCTCCTCCTCCTCCTCCTTCTGGCTTCCTTGAGGTCAGTCCCCTTTGATACTTGCTCCTGTGCGCATCATTTTCAGCCTAACCACAGGCCCAGCTAATGGATTCAGTAAATTATGATCTGAAACTCCGAAACTATAAGTTAAATATGTTTCTCCTTTAAGATGTTTTCTTAAATATCTTGTCACGGCAGCAAAATCTTGATTGACACATGGAATAAACATCCACAATCTACTGGTGCACTGTACTGTCATTTATAAGCTAATAAGTTTCTGCTGCACAGAAGACAATCTGAACATTTAATTAAGTTACTTTGTGGCAACCAGTATGAGTTTTTCATTTGTAACTCCAGTTCCAGGGGATTCAAAGCTCTCTTCTGGCCTCCCTGGGTCCTGCACACAGGTAGTACACTTACATACATGAAGGAAAAATACATACACATAATACAAAAATAAGTAAATCCTTAAAAACAGCTGTAGCAAAGCCTTGGACAGACAGAGAAGACGGAAAAGTAAAAGGATAAAACCCCTAGGAATCTCCCTGCCTTTAATTTCCCCCCCCCCCCTCTTTCTCTCTGGGCTTACCAAGATGAAACCTAAAGACTAGGAGAAAAGAATGCTTCACTCGGCTGAAGACAGGATAGCAGTAGAGATCAGAGTAGGGAAAGAAAGTACTAAGGTCTGGGGATAGAGAAAAGTCAAATACAACTCACTTCTACAGTCAGTAGGATGTGTTTGGTAGATTTTTGCCCATTAGAATACACTAGCCTTCAGAACTGCTATTTCATTCCTACTTGGCTCCATTACAGAAAAACAGAGAAAGTCTCAAGCAGGCACTTTTATTTTTCTAGTTTAAAGTTTATAGCGGTTACCTAGGAAGTGATATTGAATGCCTGAATATGTTAATATCACTGTTGAGATCCCTTTAGCTGGTTGTTAATTTTTGTTCCTCTTCACATTATATGGTTGGAATTTGAAGATGTCTAGGATGGGTTTTTTTTTTTTTTTTTTTTTCTCCTCAGGAAAGCAATCCTGCTGGCTGATAACCTGCCTGTCTACTCTGATGTACCATTACTAACTCAGACATTGAAAATACCGCATTTACCTCTATAGTGACTTTTTATTTTATTCACTTGCAGTCATAGTTTGAGGTTTGTCTGCATTCTTTGGAAGGCAAGGTGAATTCCTGAGAGAATTAGGAAGAGAATACAGTTCCCTTCCTGACCACAATTCAAAGGGCTTGCTGAATCACTACAGTAATTTTAGAAGCTGTGAAAATCCCTCTGGCCCTCAGAAGGTGTTGAAGGCATAGGGAAGGAGTCACGGACTTGAAAGGTTTCTTCCCATCTGGCAATTCCCCCAATGACCAACCTAAAAGAAGGCTGGAGAGGAGAAGGCTCAGAGACATTCTGAGGGCAGATCCCCCTCACGTTCAGGAAGCCATCTAGACAAAGGGCTCACAGCAGCAGCCACACAGCCAGGGACTCTCCAAACACACCACTTCCTCTATTACTTCCTTTCAGTGTCAGTGCCTCTCTCTCTCTCTCTCTCTCTCTCTCTCTCTCTCTCTCTCTCCTCTCGTTCTCCTCTTTCTCTCTCCCCACTCTCTCCTTCTCTCTTCTCTCCTCCCCTCCCCTTTCTCTCCCTCTCTCTCCTTCTCTCTCTCTTCTCTCTCCTCTCTTTCTCCCTCTCTCTCTCTCTCCTTGTTTTTGCAAGGAAGAAAATAATTTACGATACAAATCTTTTATATAAAGAGTAAAAGAGTATTGATTAATCTTTGAAGAGCATTAAAAACTCTGTGTGTATGTGATGGCCCAGCGGTTAAGAGTACTGATTGCTCTTGCAGAGGACCCGGATTTGATTCCCAGCACCCACATGGCTGCTATGAACCGTCCTTAACTCCAGTTCCAGGGGAATTTGACACCGTCTTCTGATCTCCACAGCATTGCATGACACAGGTGCACTCACATACATGCAGGCAATATACTCGTACATGTAAAATAAAAATAATAAATAAAATATTAAAAAAACCCTCTATTCCAGTGAAATTATTACAATCATTTCTGTTCCCTCTGTTGGGAAAAATTAGAAGCTTAGTGAGTAGAATGAAGAATGTTTTAAATTCCCACCAGCAGAAAACAGCAGAGTTTTGCTACCTTAATAATCAGAAGCTTTCATGTCATTTAATACATACATTTAAATTTATTTATATTTATTTTATGTATATGAGTATTTTTCCTAGATGTATGTAAGTACAGCATCTGCAGGCATTGCCCAGAAAGGTCAGAAGAAGGCATCAGATCCCCTGGAACTTGAGTAATAGGTGGTTATTAGCCACCATATGGATGCTGGGAACTGAGGCTGGGTCTTCTGCAAGAGCAGCCAGTGCTCTTAGCCACTGAGCCATGTCTCTAACCTACATACTAGATGATAGAGATAGGTAGATAGATGATTGATAGATGATAGATAGATAGCCAGACAGCCAGACAGACAGACAGGTAGAGATAAATAATAGTATTTTTAAAAGATTTATTGTATTTCTAACTGCATGAGTCTGTATGTGTTTCTATTTCTGTGTCTGTGTGGCTATGTGTATGTGAGTACAGGTGTCCTCTGAGGTCAGATGAGGGCATCAGATCTTTTGGTGCTGGAGTTAAAGGCTATTGTGAGCTTCCTGATGATGGTGCTAGGAACTGAACTCTGGTCCTTTGCAAGATCAGTATGAGCCCTTAACAATTAAGCCATCTCTCAAGCCCCTTGAGCATTACTTTTTTAAAAAGACCTTATTTTATACTTTCAATTGTCTATCTATGATAAAGTTTTTCTTTGTTTTAACTGCTACTAGTGATAACAGAAACCATACAGGAACATGGGGGGGGGGGGTCTCTGAGAGTGATAGAGTCCTTCTTGGCTTCTGGGTGGACTTAGTTCAGGGTGTTAGGATCCTGTCCCTGACATCCATCAAAGCCTCCCCAAGTCAGTGCCTTTCAGATTGTGCAGCAAACTGGAAGAATGAAATTTATGGACCACAAAGGTGAGTTTTAAAAATAAATATTTTATTATAAGGAGCTTCAGAGCAAGAAGAAAAGCAGAGCTCCTATGTATCAGGAAGGCTGTCTGGGAGTAGAGTACATAGAGACCATTGCTGTGGGGTTTATAAGGCTTCACTGGAGCTGCTCAGTGCAGGTCCCACCCCAGGTGTCAATGTATCTGGAAGTCTAGCCATGTCCTCAGTATAGTTTCCAGGAAAGGGGTCTTCCTTTAAGGAAAAAGTGATAAGAAAAATTCAGATCCCCTTTCTGTCATCCTTGGCCTCTGACCATGGCAGAAGAAGTTTTGGCTGAAACACCACTAGCATCTCTGGCCAGGGAAAATAGGAGACTGATGACCATCCCAAGGACATTTACAGTTTTCAGCTAAAAAAGGAACTGGCCAATTTCTAGGGTTCTTTTACCCTAAAACTGTCTGGCCAATTTCTATCTACTATTTTCATCAGTAAGTGCTGAGACCATTGAAAGGCAACATAATCTGATCTGTTAATATTCTAGAATCCCTTGCTCTGTGACTCATCAAATTTGTACACTCATATCTCTTTTTTTTTTCATCAGAAACTATAAAGGAGTATAATGGTATAGGAAATTTCCCTGCTTTACAAAGTCACACAATTTAAGATGAAACACTATGAAGGTTTTAGTAGGCAAAGATAATATCAAGTTACCATATACAATCGTCACAGTATCTTTTCTAAAAAAATAATTTATTGAGAATTTCATACATGCATATAAGGTGTTTTGATCAAATCCATGTCCATTCCCTCCCCTCCAACACCTCCCATATCTCATCACTTTTTTTTTTTCTGATAACTTCATGTATTCTTTCTTCTTCTTTTATTTTTTTGTGGTGCTTTTTGCTACTCTAACATTCCCCCCTCTGAAGAGGTAACCCTAAAATCTTTTAAGGATTAGATAAACACTCCCAAATACATTCAACATTTTTGCCCTTTGGACCGGAGTATGTTGCTAAGGGGCCCAAGGACACTGTGACTTTTAGCCAAGAAACTGGTTAGCTTTCTTTGTTTTTTTTTTTTACCCTAACTGCCTACCCAATTCCTACCTCCTATTCTTATCACACCACCCTCTGAAGAGGTTACCCAACTTGTGGATAGGGAATCAGGAGACAGACCTCTCTGGCTTCTTCCATGCTGAACAGGGACACAGGGTGAGGCAATTGGGGGTACCCCTTCAGTGGGCCTATCTAAAAGACTCTCAAATTGTATAACTCTTATCTGTAGAGGGAAGACAAAGTCCTTGACTGGCGAATAGGCCCTGTTCTGACTTTTTTCTAGTTCCCTGTAATGCTAGTTACTTTTGCCTTTACTTCTTCTTCAAGATGTCTTTACCCAGGAAAAATACAGTTCTACAGAATTCATTGAGAGGTAAGATTTTATATTAGATTGAAAAACATGAACGTTTCATAGTTTCTGTATTTATTTGTGTAAGTGATGTTTGAGACAAAAGGGAAAAACGCTACGGGTTCTACAACGTGGGAATTTTGGTTTGTTTTCTTTGTCTTAATCAGAAATGTTCATTCATTGGTATAACACGTATTGATTCATCATTACTATGAAAGTGAATTTTCTTTGGTTTTCCATTAATTTGCTTTAGCTTTCGAATGGGAAATCATTCACTTTTTGACACAGGGACTTCAGGAACTTTAATATCTCATCCTTCCTTCCTTTGACTCATTTTTTTCTTTGTTTTTTGTTTCTAGCAATTGAATTATGAAATATCAGAATACGGATCTTATTTTGTACGGATTTTCATTGTATACAATTAATACTGGATGATTGATCATGTTTAGTGGCTTATTCTTTTTGTTTTTGCATTTTATTTATTTATTTAATTAATTAATTATTTATTTATTGGTCTTTTTGAGACAGGGTCTCCCTGTAGCCCCAGCTGTCCCGGAACTCACTATGTAGACCAGGCTGGCCTTGAACTCACAGAGATCCACCTGCCTCTGCCTCCCTAGTGCTGGGATCAAAGGTGTGCGCCACCAGGTCTGGCTTATTTACTTATTTTTAAGGGGATCTAAGGAAGGGTGTCTCCTCTCAAGACTTGGGGATCATTGGGGGAAAGGGGTAGAAAGATTGTAGGAGGCAGAAATGGTGGGTGAGTACAAGGAAACCATGCTTTCTGGACACAACAGGGGAGTTGTATGTATGAACTCAAGTGGTTATTCCCTCTAGCTGAAGAATTCTTAGCAACTGAGAGCTGCTGAGAGAAGGAAAGTCAGGTTTCGTTAAGGGTGTGATGCCTAATAGTTGACCACACTCCAAGGGATGGACCTACCTGTAACAAAGAGCATTTGTGAAACACAAATTAGACTTGAGTGGCCTTAAACATAATAGAGGACACCTTTAATCCCAGAACTAGGGAGGTAGAGGGAGGCAGATCTCTAGGAGTTAGAGGCCAGCCTGGTCTACAAAGCGAGTTATGAAGTGGAAGGATATTGAGGTAGGCAGACCTGAGAGGAGAAAGGGGAGGGATCTGAATATGATAAAAACACATTTCATGAACTTCTTAATCAATGCAAATATTCTCTAAAAATAAAATAGAAATAGAATACTATATTCCTAAATTTAAAAAAAAAATCAAAGTCAAAATGAAACTCAATGTAAACAATTAAATATGTAGAAATGTGCATACATGTCCTGCACAACAGAATACCAAGGATTAGAGAGATAACTCAGCAGTTAGGAGTATTGCTACTCGTGTAGAGATCCCTATTTGGTTCCTAGCAACCACATAGTGATGTCCATCTATCTGTAACTCCAGTTCTTAGCATTCCAGTGCCTCCTTCTGGGCACCAAGGGCACTGCATGCACATGATGCACACACTTCTATATAGGTAAAACTTCATACATATGAAAAAAATGATACCCATACCTCTACACTTTCAGTAGCAGGCCCAGAACTTCTTCATTCTACGAATATACAACATGGGTGACCTGCAAATGTTGCAGAGAGTTAGATTCAGCCACTGCTGTTGGAATTCTTCTACCAGGGAGGGGATGCATAGAAAGGAAAGAGAGCTAGCAGGAGACCCCATCCGTGATTTATTATGCAGCTCACTTGTATCAGTGGAGCTTAATCACAAGCCATCTGCAATAGTGATATGGAAGGGTGCAGCATCTTAGCCCAACGTCACAAAGTATGAGAGAGGTGCAGACTGGGTGATAAGAGACACTGGTTTAATAAAAAGCACACTGAGTAATGTCTGTGTAGCTGTTTCTAGCTTATGTGTCAGTGTCTAACTTTGCTTTATAAGCTTTATGCATTCATCTGAAGGCATAATTGCAAATTTAATACACATTAAGAAGATAAAGACAAACACTCCAATCAAAAATAAATGACTGGTTTTGATGCTGTTTGTATACCAATGTGAGATTGTTAAATTTAGTGTATAACATATTTGGAAACTACACTTTATTGAATGTAATTGTCACAGGAATTTGATTATGCTTTGAGTACCTATTTGTGGTTGGTTGACATGTTGTTCCTGTGGCAACATGTGTCTGCTGATATGATACATGTCACAGGAACAGAGTGAGGGCTTAAGGGGAGGCATGACCATCTTTCTCTGAAGTTTTGCCTATACATGGGCTCAGATTGACAGAATTTCCTGGGCTTCTCCATCCTCTGACACTAACATTATGTGAATTCCAAACTACAGCCATTTATTTTTTATAAATTCTTCTTTATGCCTTGCAAGTCCCGACAGTTACAAATATCATACATTTCCTTGAAGTCCTAGGGAGACTTGCATATATCTGAATGGGACACTGCCTTCGCTTAGCAAAATACAATCGAAGGAGTCAAACCTTGGCACCAAAGGAGCCAGAAGTTGGCATTAAGTCTCTGAGACAGACCTGGCACCACTTCTCCATTACCATGTGATAGAAGTTTACTTCTGATCACCGTCTACTTCCATGGCTTGTTGTCTGGCTGAATCCAGATGCGAGGCTTTCAGGTTGCTTCATTCAGGCCAACAGAACTCTTGCAGAAGGAGAAGAAGATGAAATCAATGCTGTCTTCCATTAGTGTGAGCTAGTACCTGTTTCTTCTCTGTCATTTCCCACACTCAGAACTTCTCCTAGGATGTACATGCAGCAGAGGGGCATCGGGGGTCTGAAAGAGCATCCTTCCTTCAAGTGCTGTCTCCTCTCTACTCAGAGTAATGGAGGATACAGTCAGACCTTTGCTGTCTTCACACCTCAGTCAGCACTCAGAAGACACACACCGGCTTAAAATCCTGTTGATTCCCATTAAGTTTAGAAACACACACACGCACACATACATGCACACATACACACACACACACACACACACACACACAACACACACAACACAAATGATGTCTGCAGAGTGTATCATAGACTCTCTGGCTCTCTCTTCCTGCCAAAGTCATTCACTATCTCTCATCCATTTGTCCATCATGACTTCAGACCAGCAAAATATGTTCCTATTGATATTACTTACTTTTCCATTCAGTGTTCTGTCTTCCTGTATTCCAAAGTCTTTATATCCCTTGCATTCCCTTGAACCATCAGAAACTTAAGGGGCATCTTTCTGAAAGAACTCTTAGGATGTCTTCTATTGACCACATATAATTACTTTTATTACATTATCTTATTTTCTTCATCTCATTTAGAGTTTGAATAAAAGCCAACAAATAGCCAATTTGTTTCTTGTTTATTGGTATCTTCCCTAATGAAATTGTAAAAACTATGAATATAGTAGCCCACAAGTGTTCCTGGCTAAGTTGGCTTCACAAAACAAAGTCAGATTCATGGAAAGAAATCAATGACCTCTCCCAGTGGAGGAATTCTCATAGGGTGCCCTTCATAGTCAAAGGTGTATATCTTTGCTCTAAAAATTTGTTTGCTACACAGAAATTGTCTTTCTCTTCTTGGAATTATTCTCAACTACATTACTGTCCAAAATTTGGTTCTTACAGCTAAACTTCTGGTTCCAACTCAGAATTCATGATGCTGACTGTGTGGTGAAGACAGGAAGTCTCACAGAGAAAGGCAGAGTAGAGCTCAAATGGAATCTTTTCCTGGAGGATCCTTTAGGGATAGAGAGCTATACTTAGCAAAGTCCTTTGAAATACTCAATGTGAATGTAGTTCTCCCTTTTAGCTTAGATTTTTAGTGACTAATGTTTTATCAGTTCTATCCCTGGACATCAGAAAGGGACTATTAGCATTGATACAACACTCTAAGCCTGTAGCTCATTGGGAAAACGAGGGACAGGTGCTGAGTAGATCTTGGTAAAATTCAACTGGGCAGAAATCTATAATTCTTAAAGCTCCAGGCATTTTCTGTGACATGATTTTTTAGTTTATTCCAGTGAGATAGTTATAGCTTGCTTTTCTATTCCATGATAAAACATTCTGACTAAAAGAAACCTGGGGAGAAACAGGTTTATTTCAGCTTATAGATTATAGTTCATCACAAAAGGAAATCAAAGCAGGAATTCAAGGCAGGAACCTGGAGGCAGTAGCTGTAGCAGAGACCATGGAGGAACGCTGCTCACTGGGTCATTCTCACGTTTTCCTTATAAAGCTCAGGCTCACCTGCCTAGGGATGATGTCACCCACAGTGGCCTGGGCCCTTCAACATTAATCATCTGTCAAGATAGCTCCTCACAGACATGGCCACAGGCCAATTTGATAGTGGCAATTCTTCCACTGAGGCTTTCTCTTCCCAGGTGATTCTAGGTTGTGTCTAGATGACAATGAAACCTAACTAGCACAGGAGGTAACTGGAAATTTTAATATTATTTTCTGTTAATACAAAAACCATTCTTCAAACTAAATCTTTGTTATGAGTTATTTTGAGATTAACCATCATTAGAAAGAAGATGATTCATAACTGTGCTTTTGAAACATTTATAGATTTTTCAAAATTATGTAATTAATTTGTTCATTAAACCATGGTCAGGAACTGGTTGGTAGACCTGAAAGTTGGATCTCTGGGTCAAGGTGCCTGCTGCCAGTACTAATGATCTGAGTTTGGGAGCCATGTTTACCATGAGGAGGAAGAAAACTGACCCCTGCAAGTTGTTCCGTGACCGCCACACACAAGCTGTGACACATGCACACTCATATACACACAAAATAATAAATAAATAATAAGTAAATAAATAGGCAAATAAATAATTAATAGACAAATGTAATATGTATGTTCATTTCTATAAATGTTCTAACATTATATATATATATATATATATATATACACGTATATATAAACAGGCAAACCAAAACTGTACCAATAGCCAAGAATGCTGAATGCTGGGCCCAAGGATAACTGAATGGGGCACTGAAATCTTTGGTGTTTTTTTTTTTTTTTTTTTTCAGTCAAGCCTCAATGTGTAACCCCAGTTGGCCGTCAACTTCTCGAACTTGCCACAAAGACCAGGCGGGCTTCGATATCAGGAAGATCTCTCTGCTTCTGCTTCCAGAGTGATAGGATCAAACACACAATAAATGAATAAAATAATAAATAAATAAACAAATAAATAAGTTCACATAAAAGAATGGTGTTGGCAGACATTCTAGAGGATGAGGAAGACAGTGTTGTCATATGAAACACTCTCCTGTTTGGTAGCTGAGGACCAGGCCATTTTTGTTTTCACCTTTCTGAAATCTGAAACAAAGTAACATGTTCCTAATTGTCCAGATGGGATTTACTTGTCAATATTTCATTTATTCATGATGATTTATTTATTATTTTCAAAGATTATTCAGGACGCTTATTCATGACATGTGCATGTCAATTCGTAGTGTAAGATTTATCTATGAAGATTTCTCTGTTTTCATTTCTAAAGCATATGTACACAATTTCACATGTGTATGTGTGTATGCATACGTTATGGCTAAGATCAGTCAATTCTTAGGCAAATGTCTGTTCAGCTTTTCCAGCAGGCCTCCACAATAATAAAATTGTCAAGCCATTTTTCTTTAATAATTACTGACGCCAGCTATAAATCCCTAAACTGGTCAATAACCTATAACCCAGCACCTTTCAAAATGGAATGTGGGAAATTTATGTTCCCCTGGAGAATGGCTTGTATATAAAGTCCCAAACAGCACTGCATTCTGACCAGGACCACCTTTCTTGAGCAATAACACAAACACAATAGCATGGGCCTCTTCCCTTCTGTCCTCCCTCCCCCATCTGTAATGTCTGAGACCACTTTTCTTGGAAAGCTTGAGTCACGCCCAACTTAACATATTAGGTGCTAGCTTAGCACACACAGCACTAAACCACACCACAGCTCATTAACCTTTAGACTATAAAAAAGAAAAAAAAAATGTGCAAAACCGTCAGTTTAACTATCCATTTCAGTAACAGGGCCTACAGTTAACAAAGAAGAAAAGCACAAAATCTCAGACTGTGTGGTCACTATTATTAAGAATCATTCATAATTAGTTTTTAAAATCATAAAGTAAAACATAGTAAGGAAATTAGCTTTGAATTATGCCCTTTATTGTCAATTAATTATGTTGGGTTTTTCAAAAACTAGACTGTAGCAAAAGTAGTTCTTTTAACAATATACTAAAAGTTTTTAAGAAACCAAGCACTTGCAAGAATTTTCTTTAATATATTATCATATCTTTCAACATGTGTCGAATAAGCAGTCAGTATATGTGAAGCTTGAACTACGACCTCTGCAAATACAGCAGCAAATAAATTTGCAGTGAAGTTAACATTTTAGTTTTTGGCATCATTTGGCGCAGGATCAGTTGTTACAGGTGTCTTTTCCTTTGGAACAAAGGTAAGTTTCACAGTGATCAAAGTCCTAGAATTTGTGATTCCCATATTGGATGATTTCACACATCCTGTTTCTGAAAGAGAAATAACTTTTATATATAAAGAAATGAAGTATTTGTATTTTCCTAGAGTCATGGAGATGGGCGGTAAAGATTCAAGAATCTGGGGGCTGGAGAGGTGGCTCAGCAGTTAAGAACACTGACTGTTCTTGCAAAATCCCGGGTTTGAATCCCAGCATCCACATGGCAGCTAACAACCATCTGTAACTCCAGTTCTAGGGGATCTGACAGTCTCTTCTGTCCTCCACAGGCATTGCATGACATGGGTGCATTTATCCACATGCAGGCCATACACGCATACACATAAAATAAGAATAATAAATAAATTTTTTTTTAAAAGATGCAATAATCTGAAAGCTTCTTTTTTATTTTACTCATTGTTATTTTTTATTATATGTGAATGAGTATATTGCCTGCATGTGTGTAAATGCACCTGTGTTGTGCAATGCCCATGGGGGTGAGAAAAGTATATCAGATTTCCCATGGAACTGCAGTTACAGATGGTTCTTAGTCACCGTGTGGGCGCTGGGAATCAAATCCAGGTCCTCCGTAAGTGCAGTCAGTGCTTTTAACTGCTGAGCTATCTCTCCAGCCCAGAAAGCGTCATCTTCTATATCACTGTCATATGCTCATTTGTCTACAATATGCCAATGACAGACAGGAGGAAACATATCCTCAAGGAGAATGAAGATGCCAGCTTGGATGCTCCAGCCAGCTGGGACAGAGGCTCCCTGGTGGTTTAATTTTCCACCCTTCTAAGCTACCTGGAAACATAAAACAGCTATGAGAAAACCATGGCTTGTCACACTGACTTATATGTGCTTACATACACACAGATATACCCACTTCAGACATATGCAAATACATGAGACATGCTTATATGAATTCACATACATATGTGTGTAGATAAACATACATGTAGACAGAGCACTATGTTAGTTGTTAAGCCTCAAGCAGTTTCCAATCTATTTGCTGACCTAGTACCAGTAAGGTGGAGTTCTTTGTCGATTATTTGGGGGCTTAAATGCTGGCTACTAAATGAAACTCCTTCAAGCAATCATGGTACTTGACTGAATTTTCTTAAGAGATTGAATGATACCTGCCCCTTGCCCTTAGCACTTACCACAGGCCAGACCCAGACATTTTAATAAAAATGCTCTTTGCAATGAAAAGCACATATCTTTAGTTATAAAAGTGCTGGGGATTCTATAATGAATAAAGTGACAAAGTGAGATAGTTTCAACTACAGAAAATTGTAGGGACATCTCAACAGAGCAGAGAGCAGGGCTGAATCCAGTAAAAGGCACGGGTGATCAGCGTGTTGAAGGGCACCTTGACCTAAGCATAGAAAAAAGGTAGAGATGGATAACATAGGGTAGCTGCACATAGCTCAGTGATGCTGGTGTGAGCACATGGCAGGGAATGAAAAGATTCCCTGCCCACTTCAGCAGCATGCTGCCACATAGGTGAGAGAACCAAGCTACAAGCCGGAAGCCCCGAGCTTCAGGTCCACAGGAAGGGTGTTGGGAACAGCACTGCCCAAATAGGGGCTCAGCCATGAAAAGACAATAAGACATGGTTTTCTTTTTGATTGATTTATTTTTATTTTATGTGTATGAGTGTTTTGCCTGCATGTGCCTAAGTGCACCTGTGCCCAGGAAGGACAGAAGAGGCTGTTGGATCCCCTGGAACTAGAGTTACAATGGTTGTTAGCTGCCATGTGGGTGCTGGGTTCGAACTTGAGTTTTCTGCAAGAAAAGTCAGTGCACTTAACCACTGAGTCATCTCTCCGGTCCCTGGAATGATGATTTTTAAATCAAGGCAGGGGACGTAGCTCTAAGATCACCCTTTGCTCTCTAGTCCTACCTCAGCCAAAGCTGCTTCACACCTACGAGATGCTACAGAAATAACAGCAGCGATGCTCATTAGCCACAGAACAGCTGAAAAAAATGACTGCAATGATGAATGTGTAATTCTATTCTAACATGTATGAAATTGCCATTTTAACTATGTAGCAAGTATCAAGCCTTCTATGCTCAATGAAAGACAATAAAATAAAACTATCGCTAATGTTTCAAAGTCATTCAAAATATTGGTGGCAACTTTGGCTCCTAAGTATCTATCGGGTCATATAAAAGAGTACAGAAAACTCTAATTCCATGAGGAAAGAGGAGAGAATCAAAACACTCTTCACAGAACATTTTAGTCTTTTATAATTTATTATTTATTTTTAATTTTATAATTTTTATGTGTATGAGTGTTTTGCTTGCATGTAAGTGCATCCTGTGTGTGCAATGCCCCGCAAAGGCCAGGAGAGGGTATCAGATGCCCTGGAAATGGAGTTACAGATGATTGTTAGCCACCATGTGGTTTGGGCGATCAACCCTGGGTCCTCTGGGAGAACAGCAAGTGTTCTTAACCGCTGAGCCATTTCTCTAGCCCTTAGAATCAATTAGTCTTATAACCTAGAGACAAATAAAAATTAATTCAGGAAGCAAAGATGAAATATAAGAATCTCAGTTCTCCTGATATTAGGTGATATTAGATGTAATCTTTGCACAATAGAATTATTATTAATAATATCATGCCTTCTTACTAAATTTCATGTGGAAAATTAAGAAGCTTAGAAGATCGAGTGGTTTTGTGAAAGGATAAATATCAAATAAGCATATGTAAATGAATAACTGAATATATATAAACATGATCATTTTCTAAAAATGTATTAACAGCTTGAAAGTTTTTAGATAAAAACAAGTATTGAAAACTGTGACAACCACTGTGGAAATCAATATGGATAACTCTTAAAAAAATAAAATTGAGCCAGGTGTCGTGGTACAGGTCTTTAACCCCAGGGCTTGGAAGGCAGAGTCACGTAGATCTCTGTGAGTTCAAGGTCAGCCTGGTCTATGTAACGAGTTCCAGGCCATCTGGGGCTACAAGGAGACCCTGTCTCAAAAAACACCCCCCCCAAAAAAAAGAAAAGAAAAAAGAAAAAAAACATAAAATTGAATCATGATAGCTAACACCACTCCTTGGTATAAACCCAAAATACCCATCCTACTGCGGAGATACTACTGCACAGCCATGTTTGTTGCTGCTCTTTTCACAATAGCTAAGAAATGAAAACAATCTTAATATTCCTCAACGGATGAATGAATAATGAAAATGTGGTACATTTACCCAATGAAGTTCTACTCAGTAGTAAAGAAAAACAAAATCATGAAATTTGCAGGTAAATTAACGGAACTGGAAATTGTTTTGCTAAGTGAAGTAACACAGACTCAGAAAACACTGCATATACTCTCTCGTTTGTCGCTCTTAGCTGCAAAACCTTAGATGTGAATATATATCCCTTTGTAACAGCAGAAGCCAGGAAAACAGAAAGGAGCGATGAGACTGAAGGCGAAGAAGCTGAAGAGAGGGAGCAGTAGGAGATAGGTAATATCAAATCGGAAATAGGGAAGAGTAGAGCATTTAGCTGGGGAGGAAGTAGGGAGAGTTATATAGGAGGAGTGAGAGGAGATATAAGTAATGCTTGGATGGTTAGAAAAAAGAAAGGGAAATACATCAGCTCAAAGGTCTACTTCAAAGTACACACACACACACACACACACACACACACACACACATATATATATATGTGAATATGTATAGCTGAAGGCTATATAACAAAGAACACAGTGCCAGACAGGAGACACCTCCCTTTGAGTTGCTGTCCAGGGTAGTCCAAGAGACTCCCAAAATAACAGAGGTTATTACCACGGCCCGTGATTGCCTCCCAGAACTTGAAGTTAAGAACCTACTGTGTAAGACAGGCCATATTCAGACACAGGACTTGGAGGACTCAAGCTGGAACTGACCTGGAATCCTCCTTTCTGAAGACTAGCTCTCAGGATACCAAGGATACTATATAAGCTGCTAAGGGAGAAAACCAATCAATGATTTTACTCAATTGTGAAGCCTCAGGAAACAGCAATGACTGGCTCAGCAAATTATCACAATTGGTGCAGTAGTGAAACTTTAATCTTGGGGTTAATCAATAGCTGTCTAAGTGGACTTAAAGTCTTCTCTATGGGAGGGAACTCATGTGTAGTACTGCAAACATACATAAATACATATGACTGGAGAAGTCATGGCTCCTATAGAAAAACCTACTTTGGCCACATCCCTAGTCCAACGTAATTTCGTACTGTTTTCTGAATATGCATCCTCATATTTGTAGTCAAGTACTCCTCTCAGCACTCATCAAAGAAGCTTCTTTTTGCAACAAATGGAGACTAGTGGAGTTCCATAACTGGTCAAGCAGAGATGAGACACTTAGCCCTTTGCGACACATCTTTAGTACAACCTCTACATATGAGATGAATCCATCTCTCTTCTCTCACAAGAGAGGTTTCCTTATTGCAGCAGATAGTGAGTAACACAGAAACCCACTATTGGCCAGTGTGTGGAGAACAAAGGGCTACAGACTGCTCTTCCCAAAATATGATAACAAATTCAAGTTTCTTCCTCCTCAAACTCAGGGATCATTGTAGAAGTTGGGTGGTGGGGATGTTGGGGCAGAAAGGCTGTAAGAGCCAGAGGTGGTGAGCAACTATGAGGAAACAAGTTTCCAGACAGTTGTTCGGTTACAGATATGGACTCACAGCAATTGTGACAGTATGCACAAGTCCCTTGCAAGCTCAAAGTAAACAAAATTCCAGCACAGACATGGGGGAGTAGGTAAGACGATCCCAACTCAGTCTAAGGAATTTTTGGCAACTGATGACTGCTGAGAGGGTGGAGACAGTCTCTGACAAGAATGGGACTCTTGGTAGTTTGACCATGGTCCAGTGGATGGGCCCATGGTGAGGTACATGTAGGGACACCAGTCAGACCCTATAAGCCATATTGTGTATATAGTGGAGAACATTGAATCGGGCAGGGGCAGTGGGGCGAGTTGGGGATGGGGATTCAATAAAAATAAATTACAAAATGAACTATGTTTGAAACAGACCTAAAATTTTTGCCTGAAATTCTGAAAACCTTGAAAAGTAATTTAGAAAATAAAGTATAAGCATACCAAATTTTGCTTTGACATCTATAAATGTAAATGACACTAATAACAAAGGGATATTTTATGTTTATTAAACTGGCAAATTTGCAAAATAAATTCTGACCAAGCATGCATTTACTTATATATTTATATGATACATTCCTAGTTTATTTGAAGGGAAAATTGGTATAGCCTTGTGGAAAATAATTTGGAACTATGTGATATGAAAAAAAAATCTTTGTGATTTAGTGAACATTGTAGAAATGCATCGTGAAGAAACAGCCTTAATAATTTAAACGTTGTAGTTGAAGGCACTGCTTAACATGACATAAGTAAATGAGAATCAACTTTATTTGCAAATGTAGAGCGATAGGGAAGGTCAACAATTAAGTCACAGTCCTGTGTTTTAACTCATGGACACCAACAAAATAATAACCCCTTGGCAGCATGGAAATGCATATAGCATTTAATTGCAAAGAAGAATATTACATATTTGCAGTTAAATACGTTTGCACACAGGCTTTGGATGTGTGTATCTGAATTTTGTTACACACAGTACTTTGGAAACACATTGAAGCCACTTTGTACTTGATTCGGTGTAAACACATTGAAGCCACTTTGTACTTGATTCGGTGTAAACACATTGAAGCCACTTTGTACTTGATTCGGTGTATATATAGTCTCATATTTACATGTAGTCAAGGCATAGTTTCAAAATATAGTAATTAGTTATAGGATGCTGGTCCAACTTCTATTTTTTCCTATTGAATATGTACATTTATTTTTTGGGGTTTTTTTTACTTTTATTTTTTGAGAATTTCATACATGAGTACTCTGTTTACATCATTTCTAACCCCTCTTCCCCCCATCTCTTCCCACAAACTCTCCTCTCTCCCTCTCAATTCTTGACCTCTTCAGTAGTTTTTACAGTTACCTGCACACACACACACACACACACACACACACACACACACATGCAACCTACTGAATGCATTTAGTGGTGCTCCTACGTGCATATGTTTAGGGCTGAACACTTGAGTTTGGAGCACCCTGTCACGAAGTGTGTCCTGGAGAAAACAGATTCTCCCTCTTTCAGGAGCTAGAGTTAGGATCTTGTGAAATTTTCCCCATCCACATTGGCATGTACATGATAGTGTCAGTATATCTTCTAGACGTCGTAAAGAAGATCCATTCATAAACTATTAACAGTGTGATTGCCCAAACAAGACCTGCATCATGACAATTCTAGTTGTTACTTGTTATTTTTGAGAACAAGTCTCATGATTTCCAGGCTGGCTTCAAATTCACTGTGGAGCAAAGGATGACCTTGAACTCTTGGTCCTCTCATCTTCATCAATTAAGTGTTGGTGTTACATGTGTGTGCCATAATGCTTAACTTGAAGCTTACTTTTTCAACATTATGAACATTATATGCTCCTTGAAAAGTTCTTTTCAGCTGCAGATCAAGTTCATACCCTTTAAAAACTATTAAGAATTGGTTCAAATTATAATCCCTTAACTTTATGGGTTTAAAAGTATACATGTGGCTCATTATTCCCTGGAGACTTCAGGTTTTCAGGAAAGGGTTATTGGCAGGTTACGGATATATATACATATAAATATGTATGTTTGTGTGTATATATACACTATATTTTTTTCATTTGAAAGTGGTAACTAAAGAGAACAAATACATATTCATCAAGGGACATAATCAGTGGAGGAGAGCTGTGAAATAATCCCCCTAACAAACACAGCAATATTGTTTCTTCATAAGCTCATGTCTCATGGGACAGAACCTTGTGACATAGTCACTTGCAGTTGCAAATACGGTTGAGAAAGGAATTGGAGAGATGGAAACTGACAACTTTGTGACTGTGGAATAAGAAGAAAGAAGGCATTAGTGCAACACCAGAAAGTTCTCTGCACTCTCTGTTAGCCAACAAATTGTCTAGTTTGGTTATGATGCTTAGAGAAGTTTCTTCATCTAACACTCCTAGAGGCTAAAAAAAATGCTGGTTTTAGGATAAGGCTGGATTTTAGAAGTGTTTTCTCTACTTGGAAAAATGTCATGCGGATAATGATTGGGTTTGCATTGAATCTGTAAAATCACTTTTGGTAGGAAGCTCATTTTCACAATATTAATTCTATCAATCCATGAGCACAGGAGGTCTCTCAGTCTTCTCATGTCTTCCTCAATCTCTTTCATTAAATATTTAAAGTTCTCACTGCAGAGATCTTTAACATCTTTGGCTAGGCTTATTCTTAGATTTTTTTTGAGGATGTTTTAAATGGTAGTGTTGCCATGATCACTTACTCTGACTGCTTGCTATTGGCATATAAAAATACTAATGATTTCCACAAATTTTGATTTTGTATTCTGCTATTTTTCTCAAATTGTTGATCACACCACATCTACACATTTTTGGCGGACTTTTTGGAATCTCTTATGTATATTATCACATCATCTGCAAATAGGGACAATTTGACTTCTTTTCTAGTTAGTACCATTATGATTTTCCTTCCCTTGTCTTATTGCTCTAGCTAGGGTTTCAAGCACTATGTTGAAAATGAACGGGGATAGTAGACAGCCTTGCAGTCAGCCCTAAACACAGGTAAACATGAGCATGACTAAATGGACTCAGTGTAGCATAAACATGTATGTTTATATGTATATTTATAAATGTATGTAATGAGATGTAACAATAATACTCAAAGAAGAGGACAAGAAGTTGAGAGGAAGTAGAGAGACAAGGAGTTAGAAGAGGGCTTGGAGTGATGGAAGTAATTGAACTATAATTCTCATGTATATAATGCTCAAAAATAAAGTAAGATATTTTTTAAATGATAAAACTGGAAACTGAACTACCGAGTATTTAAATTATCTTGGTTTTAGATGTCATTGTTGACCGCCCCGCCCCCAGTAGCTGGCATAACTGATGAGTTTGCCTCTTCCTTCATGTTTTCCTTATAAGAAGAGTCCCTGTTTTATAAACTCAGGTTGAGTTTGAGATATCATGATTCAAACTGATTTTCTACAATGACACAAAACAACTTTCTAATTTAGTTCTGTGATTTTTCACTTCTAGGATACTTTGATAGTTCACTTGAATCAATTTTATATTTTGCTTTTTTGTATTATTGTGGGGACAAACTATTGTGGGGACAACATGTCATCTAATGTGTCACCAAAAAGCAGCCAATGGATGAAATATTTACCCTTTTGCTTTCTCCTTTAATATTTAAAATCAAAGTAAGGGAGTTTAGATAATATTCCTGTGGCTTCTAGAAAACAGAAGATGCTGTACATTTGTGTGTTATCTATTTGAGATTCAACCATGCCACAAGGAACGTCTGTCTCTTTGAAGAAATGTTTGTTTCTAGCTATGAGCAGGAGCTATATTAAAGGAACCTAAAGACTCAGTGTAGAGGAAATTGAGGAAACTATCAAAAAGGATGAGGCTGTTGTGTGAAAGTCTCAGAGCTCTTATCGAAACGACTCCCACTAGCAGAGTTTGGAACACTATGATCTTCATAGGAATAAATAACTTTAATTGCAACAATTCCAGTATGCTTAAAAAACCGAAGTTCACAATGATAATAAAAGTATCACATAAGTCATCTACTGAGAGGAAGATAAACCATGCATTATTAAATTTTTTTTGTGTGTGCATGTGTGTGTGTGTGTGTGTGTGTGTGTGTATGCACATGCCGTAGTGCCCCTGTGGAGGCCAGAGGACATCTTGTAGGGGTTGGTTTTCTCTTTCTGTCATGCATCCACAGGAGACTGGACTCAGGACATGAAGCTTGGCGGCAAGAGCCTGCGTATTGCTGATTCATTCTTTCAAAAACAGATAAGTGAACGGAAAACATCAAACATCTAGCCTAATAGTTACCTTTCAATTGTACTTATAGTGGTTGAATAGTTTATGAATTTTAATAACAAATAAATTCAGCTGGGTAAAAGCATGAAAGTATAAAATTAAATCAGTTATTTGTACTACTTTGAAGAAGTTTCACAGCTGTGTAAGTTAAATTCCTCCAGTTCCAAGAAACTGAAACAATACTGACTTTCTTGAGCCAAAATGTATCAAGTAGAAACTTAGGGGCTAAAATTGCTGATGGGAAGTTAGAGATCTAGACCTGTAGCACAGCCCGGCTGAGACTATTTCTAGGTACCAAAGAAGCAGGAACATGCATTGAAAGAGTAATAAATAATATCACAGAAGACAACAGCAGTATAAACAATTGTACACAACCCAAATGCAAGGCTTCTGATGTGTTTTGTCATTTAATCAAAGTATTTCCATAGTCTTTGGGGTATTCTTACTACCTTTCACACAGATTTAACATTCAAGGGAATTAGTATGATTACCTATAAGAAATTAGTAGGATCAGTGTTTAAACATAATCCATGAAGAAGGAATTGACTACAGTCAATGGGTTGACTCAACAGAGAACACTCGCATTAGAAATTGAAGTCCACTAAAGCAAAAAGAATCAGAGGAAGGACTCTAGTCAGGCAATCCTAGGAAAAGACTGTGAAGGCAGTTTCAGGTTAAGACCAGCCTTGAAACGTGTTAAAGGTCAGTACAGAAATGGAATTTGGTCTTTGGTCTGAACATGATGATCAGATTACCAAAGTAAATGATACCAGTGGAAATGCATCCCAGGAACGTTATTATATGATGATAAATGCAATTTTTTACTTTAAAAAACTTATTGAGAATTTCATATGTGCATACAGGTGTTTGATCAAATTCATGCCCACTCCCTCCCCTCCAACTCCTCCCACATCTCCCCACAACTTTTTCTGACAACCTCCTGTACTCTTTCTTTCTTTCTGATGGGGCTCTTTGCTACTCTAACATTCCTTCTGAAGAGGTGACCCTAAAGTCTTTTAGGGATTAGACAAAAACTCCCAAATACTTTTGACATTTTTGGCCTTTGGAACAGAGTATATTGCTTAAAGGCCCAAGGATATTTTGACTTTTAGCCAAGAAACTGGCTACATTTCTTCAGGGTCTTTTTACCCTAACTGCCTAGCCAATTCCTACCTCCTATTCTTATCACATCATCCTCTGAAGAGGTTACCCAAATTGCAGATAGGGAATCGGGATGCAGACTGCTCTGGCTTCTTCTTATTAATGACTATATTTATTCTTTATGCAAGGACACAGAGTAGGGCTCCTTTATCAAAATAATTCTTGGGCAAAACTATTTATGCAGATTTTAACATAGACAATTATTTTTCAAATTGTAATAAATTTTTTTTTCTGTCTTTTTGAGACAGGGTCTCCCTGTAGCCCCAGCTGTCCTGGAACTCACTATGTAGACCAGGCTGGCCTCGAACTCACAAAGATCCGCCTGCCTCTGCCTCCCAAGTGCTGGGATTAAAGGCGTGCACCACCACGCCCGGCTTTTTATAATAAAATTTTTAAAAAAGCATATATAGAGAGAAACACAATATTTTTAATAAAATTGTGCTACATGTACACACATAAATTTTTGAGAATGCATCTGACTTAAGGCAAGCTTACTATTTTATTTTTAGAATAAGAAACTAATATAAAGGTGTCTAACTGACTTTAACAACATCAAATTATAAATTAGTACAAAGTTACTAAGAAGCATACCTAATTCCCTTGGGAATAAGATGGGAAATTCATGAAGTGGACATATTGAAAGCTTTGAAGCTGATGTCATCCCCAAAACTGCATCTGGAAACTTGGACTTGAACTTGAGGATGTAATGTCATCCACATATCAACAGAGCCCTCTCATAACTAATCCCAGAGGGAGACAGAAAATTATATGAAATGATACACATTTTTGCCTATATGGAAAGAGTAAAGGAAGATTTATTTTCAGAACAGCTAGTCCCCTAAAAACAACAACAAAAAGCCCCCCAAATAAAAAAAGACTCCCAAGTCAAGCATAAGCCTGGTGGCACATGCCTATAATCCCGGGACTCAGGAAGCAGAGACAGGAAGAATTTCCTACCTCAAGGGCAGCATGCGTCTACATACTGAGTTTCAGGCTAGCCAGGGCTGCAAAGGATGACCCAGTATAGAAAATACACAAACACAAATAAAATAAAACACAAACAAACCAAAGCAAAGAAAAAAACTGACACACACACAAAAATCTCCAACTAAATGCACACACCACACACACACACACAAGAGAGGAAATGTTTCTTAGTAGTAGATTTCTTGCCGTGTGCTTGGGTCCTGGGTTCCATCCCCAGCACTGCAAAACAAAGTTTTGGGAACAACTAGATGGCTTAACAGATAAAATCTCTTGCTATGAGAAAGCCTGATGATTTGAGTTTGATTCCTGGACCCCAAGTTGGAAGGACATAATCAACTCTTCAAAGTTGTCCATTCTCTAACACACAAACATACATGCACACACATGCATATTGATAATAATAAATAATAATATTCCTTTGGATAAGATTGGGGTCTGCTGTTCATTTTCCTAGTTCTATGCTGGGAATACCTTTGGCAACACTGGCCATCAACTCAAAAGAAGGTATCGCTTGTCTGGCATTGTTGCTTGTTATGTAGCCTAGCTATACATATGGACTCTTAAGAAATTATATTGGCCCCTTTAATCTTTGGTTATACTTTCCTTTTGGGTGTTTAAATCATTTTTATGTGTAGATTTATTTTTATTCTTAAGGTCATTTGAGGATCTGTTCCTCAGGGGTCACATGGGTTTGGGAGGAGCCCCTGGCTCCTTTCTTTTACCAGTTCCACTTATGTGAAGATAAGTCAAAGGTCCTGCTTGACCATGTTGGCTTCCCTTGGAAGCATGGAGGAAACAATTCCTCTGTGTTGACACTCCTCTTTATAGACTGGACACTGGTTCAAGTCCATGGGGTCTCCTTGGCCTCCTTGATCAAGAGGACAGGTGACCCACCACCATTATAGGACATTTTGAGAGATACTCATAGTCCCCTGGAGCTAGTCGACCTAGGAGGGCAAGAAGCAAAAAGTGTCCTTTATGTCCCTCTGACCAAATTATTATAGATCTCAAAGTATGTCTGTTAAACACCCAAGAAGGTTAGTTTCACAAGTCTGGTATTTTTAATTACTATGTGTCATGTAGATAAATCTTGGGCAAAGAGCAGTTGTTCTCAGATAAACCTTACCTAGACATATATTTCTTGATCTGCTATGTATAATTTGTCAGTAGTTTGTAGGAGTAATACAGTTCTCTCTGGTTTTCAAAATTAACTAGGCATTGTTTATTTCTCGCATTGTCTCACCCCTCCATCATGATTTCTCCAATCAATGTGCCTCCATTTTTCCCTGTTCTCCATTAATAATACCCTTCTCTTATGGTCCTACCTCTCTTGAGCTCCTTCTTTCCCTTTATCCCCTAGGTTCCTTGAATAACCTTCCCTCCCTCCTCCCCTTAAAATAATCCCACTATTTTCCATATCTCCCTTATTAACCCCTGTTTCCTACTGTTCTTCTCTTTCAGATTCTTTCTTTTCCTTTACCTCCCTAATTCTTTTCATTATCCTGGTTCTTATAGTTATGTCTGGATACATACTCACTTATAAGGATTTGGCACTAGGATCCACATAAGAGGGAGAACATATGTCGATTTTTTTTCTGAGATTGTGTTACTTCACTTAGTATAACAGATTCTAGTTCCATCCATTTACCTGCAAATTTCATGATTTCATCTTTCTTTACTGCTGAGTAAAACTCCATCG
>NW_008353604.1:1237230-1278572 GCF_000622305.1 Nannospalax galili | reverse complement strand
AAAATTAAAAATTTAAAGAACAACATAAAAATACCATCAAAGTAAATGTCGACAGAGTAGAATGGACCATCTTTATTTACTACACAGACTCCATATTTGCTTTTCCATAAAAACAAAGGAAGAAATCTAATCTTGTTTACTTTCCCTTAAATATATTGCACAGTTCTTTGAAAGGGTTAAATCATTTCCTCTCTTCTGTGCCTTTTTTTTGTGTGTGTGTGTGTGTGCGAGGTTCCCCACTAACCATAGCTCTGTCCAAAAGGAAATTAAAATGAAATAGATGAGGCATGCTGGGAATTCACACTTCAGAGACCTACAAAGCAATATGGCCTGGTTAAATTGATTGTCACTTTAACTGCCCACAGCTACTCTTCAAGAAAGGGGCTTATGGTTTTACTATTCTTAACGGGACCATATCCCCTTTCGAATGGCTTAATTTAGGTTGTGCTGAAATTCCTATTAAAATCAGAGTCATTAATATTTCATTAAAAATGCCCATGATGTCAGAAGCAACTATTCCAGGTCTGCTAAGTTACAAAGAAAACTCTCTATTCTCCCCAGGGCCACTAACATCCTGATAGTCAAACCCACATTTATAGTTTTCATAGACCTGAACAAAAAACAGAAAGATGACCCTAATAAACGACTATCATCCAATGTTTTTTATGTTTCCAAGCCCTCATTTTATACAGTTACCTCTTAATAATATGATCATAAAATTTGACATTAAGGTTATGAAATTATCAACAAGCTGATCATAGAGATTTCTTAAATTTATGCTGAAAATACTGATTTTAACAATAAAAGGCTATAACCAAAATCACTTTATAATCACAGTAGCTGAATGAATGGGCGCATAAAGAATCACTCCCAAGTAAAATGGCTCATTTTGCACTCTGTTACTTGTTGTGACTATTCCTTGTCATTTGATTTAGATAAAACTTGAGTCCAACTTGAAGCTTTGATTTTCAATATTTGCTTTTAGAGTAGAAGTAACTACTGAAATATCCAGATAAAAATGTTGTGACTCTCCCCCTTAACTTAGCATTCATTTAAGCACCTTCTCTATGGAACACCCTCTCCAGGCCTTCTGGTCATGCCTCTCCACCTTTCCTCACTCTGTATCTTAGCCTGCTCTAGGACTTGAGCAGTTCTGGTTTCTAGAATAGTTTACCTTCCTCCTCCTCAGTGACGTTAACTCTTTCCCATCCTTTAAGGATCAGCTAAACCAACATTTCTTTTGACTGGGAACTATATTTAGCAATCCCACAGCCCATTGCAATTCTCCCACAGCATCTTTGAGTCTCATTAATGCAAGTGTTTTCTCCAGTTCATTGACAATTGTGTGTCCTTGGACTTGACATGCTGCCCGACATTCAACAGGGCCTCATGAAGGAGGAGATTTAGAAAGTAAATGGGATGGGATTGTTTCTGATACAAAGAAATGAATGAGGCACATTTACACAATAACCTAAATTATCTGCAAATAGAAATATAAGAAGCATTTCCCTAGGGCGCAAATAAATGACTTTATGGAACTGCATCAGTGACAGATGAAAAAGCAAAGGAATCAAGGGTGACACAAATATCACTGCAATGTGAACAACCTGCCCTTCCATCTTGGTAAATCTTTAAAATTCTCTGGTTTTGTTTTCTGTTTGCATCATTTTGCTTTCTAATAGGTATATACTGTAGATTTCTAGTGTTTTTTTTTTTTTCTGTTGCAATGATAAAACTCTGACCAAAGAGCAACTTGGGGTAAAAGGGCTTATTTGACTTATACTTTGAGGTCACAATCCATTACAGAGGGAAGTCAGGGCAGGAACTCAAGCAGGATCTTAGAACAGAAGCCATGAAGGAATGTTGCTTGCTGGCATTATGTAGGCATAATTGAGCATGAATGTACATACATGTATATAAATGTATAAACATGGTATATATATGTACCTATGTGCAAATATATATGTTTGTATATATAATAATACTACCAGAGTTCTGAAAGGTGACCTACACTTTCAGATTCTTGCTTAACTAGCTTTCTTATATATAACCTAGACGACCTGCTCATGGAATGGTGCTGCTCACATTGGGCTGAACTTTCCCATATCAACTCATGATCAATCTAGTCCCCCACAGGAGTTCCCACAGGTCAATCTGTTGTAAGCAATCTCTCCTTTGAGATTTCTTTCTCAGGTAACTCTAGGGTGTTACAGGTTGACATGTGGTCTCATTGCTGTCTATAATTTGCATTTTTCTGATGTCTTCCTGGGCTGTTTGTCACCCACATATCTACTTTATCCTTTGTACTTTCATTATGGGATTTATCATTTTATATGTCTTAGTGCCTATTTGGCAAAGAAACAACTTTTGAACTCATTTACTTTCTTTCTAATTTTGTTTTCATCCTTAATGTCATCAGCCACATCTGCTTTATTTTTAGTTCTGTTTTCCTCCCTTTTTCCCATTTTCAAGTTAAGCTAAAATCGTTTATTCTTTATCAATACACAAAATTCAATGCATCTCTTACCTATAGCTTATGAGACACATGGTCTAGATCCTCTATAAATTCATCTATTTCTTGGGTATTTAATCTGCTCCTGTATGAACCATAGCACAGAGTTGACATCCAACTGCTCTTGTGACCCAGTTTCATAAGGAGGACTAGGTCCCTGGACATTTGTGATAGCTAGTTTTCAATCTTCCTGGAGCCGTTGACAGAATTCTCTCACCCCATTTCATTTGTAGTTTAAAAGTTTGGCTTGGTGATTTTCTGGGGAGTGAGTGTGAGACAAGATCTCATGTACCACAGGTTGGCCTCAACTCATTAAGTGGCTGAGGATGCTCTGACTCCTGATCCTCCGGCCTCGAACTCCTGGGTGCTCAGATCACAAGCATCCACGTTGCTTTGTGATTCCTAAAGCATTTCTCACTTACAAGCTTTCTATTTGTGAAATAAAGTAAATAAAGAATATCTATATTTTGAATTGTTCAGCCATTTCAACTTTATCTTCAACTGTGATAACCAAAAGGAAAATAGAACTGAAACAATTATTCTAAAGTTTTGTGATTTTTAAAATCTTACAATATTGTTCTACAGTATCTACAGTACCTTAATATCACAGAACTCAAATTTGAATGTTGGTTAGACATTTTTATTTTTGAGGTAACTCATTTAAAATTATTTTTCTGTTTATAATTTAATTAGTTAAAGCAGATTTAACATATGTGACTCTCAGCTAAGTATTACACTGAAATACTGAGGGTTAAAATAATGGTCTTTCCTTTTTTTCAAAAGCAAGCAAACAAACATCCAGAGATAAGTTTAATTTGGGATTCTAACAATTATACGTATGACAATACACAAGGGAAAATTATCTCTCATGCCTCTTCCTTGCGAATTATTTTCAATTATTTTATTGTCTGTAGTTTTAAATTACCTGTACACTACATGTATATTTTGTCTATGTATTTAATATTGAACTATCCCTATGTCAAGTTTAAAAATCAACGTGGTCCAGAGGTATAGAATTAGTGTTCTGCTATAGCAAAGTATTGTTTTCATAAGTAACTAATGATTATTTTAAATATTATGCTAGGCAAAAGTTGAACAAAAATGTATATTCTGTGTATATGTGTATATACATGCATGTATATATGTGCAAATATCTCTGTATGTATATATAATGATTTTACCAAAGAGTTCTGAAAAGCAGATTATGTCTACTTAGCGATTTATAAAAGAAGTCATCATGTAGGGCCTGTGTACCACATATATGTGAAGGGGACACTGAAAGACCGATCGACTGACCCTGAGCAAACAGCTCTTCCATCAGTTTGGTGTGCTTCTGTTCTCTCAAGTAGAACCTTTGAGAACAGATATTTCTATTTGAGGAAATCAGGATTCAATGCATCTGTAAGAACGCTAGAGCAGAGGCTGTACCAGTTGGAGCCCAGTTCTCCCTGAATGAAATTTCAAACCCTGGCTTCCAACTCCTCAATGTTTCTTTGGCATGGTGAAGGTCAGATTCCTCACACACATTCAGAAATCGGCATTATGCTAGCTCAGAGGCCTGGGGGCAAACAGAATGAAGCATGCACTTAGGACAACAAATGATTATCTAATTGAATTATGAATGGAGACGACAAAACAAAGAAAACACTAGTACATTTGCTTTTCTGATCCAAGCAATGACTCCAAAAAAAAAAAAAAGAAATAGATTATTTGAATGATCTAAACATGACAGAGGAATGAAAAATGTGAAAATAGATTCATATGTTAAGAAGGAAGAAAAGGAAGAAAGAAAGAGAGAAAAAGATAAAATATGCAAGAGATCTATTTAACCCTTGCTTTGCTATGTTCCACGAGCCGTAGGTGTTGAGGTTCCACTGTAGATGTGTCCCTTAGGGCTGACATCCCTCTAACATACATTCTTCATGTGTGAGCAGTTGTGGGACTCTGTAATAACCTCCATATATTGAAAAAAGAAAGCTTCCAGTTTTGATGGGAAATTTTTAGCATGCAAAAAATTTTTTTCCTCTTCTACAATAAAATAAGATGGGTGTTCTCCTTTGGATCTTGCAATCTAAGTCTTTCTGGCATTATTTACATATGTATCTTCAAAATACTGACTTTATAAAAACCTCTTCTAAAATGGGTATATATGTAAAGCTTGTATATATGTAAGACAAGAAACAGGATATTTTGATTTATATGCACATTATCCAATAATTAAAACAAGCTATTTGACATAAGTATAAGTTCATACTTATTAGCTTATGAATTGATTTATTAACTCATTAACTGATCACTTGCATTTATTCCTCTTATCTAAATAACATTGTACATCCTTTGATTAACATTTCACCATCTACCCCAAGGGTTGCTAACCGGGATACTGGTCCTCATTACAATTTTTACTGCTCATGATTAAACTTATATGATGAATCCAATTAACATTTTAAAGTTTCCACACGTTTGCAACGATTGCATCAACCATATCTTCAGATGACTTCAGCACCCTCCTCCCTCATCTATGGGCAGAGAAGCTATCTGGACTGTGTGCAATGGGGCTGAGAAATAGAATCATGTGACTTGTTTTGGCTAATGGAATGGTAGAGAACATAAAACATACAAAAAGACTCTCAAGACTTGTAATTTGAAATCGTCACTCGTGCCAAGAGGGGAAGAGAAGCGTTGGATTCAAGAGGAATAAGAGGACCTGAAGACTCAGGTGGAATTCCTCTGAATAACTCAGCTGATGTCTGCCAAGTCCGAAGACACAGAGCAGGTGTCCACCGAGGACGGAAAATATAACTGACAGCGATGTAAGCCGTGGGAAATGTGGTTGGTGGGAGCTCTGAGAATTGTGAAGTTGATAAGTTAATCACAGTTTTTATGTGTAGGAGTATATTGCTTGCATGCATGTAAGTGCACTCAAATCATGCAGTGCCCATGGATGTTGGAAGAAGGTATCAGATACCCTGGAACTGGAGTTAGGGACAGTTGTTAGCCAGCATGTGGGTGCTGGAAATTGAACCCAGGTCCTATGCAAAAGCAGCCACTGTTCTTAACCACAGAGGCATTTCTCCAGCCCCTTAATCAGAATTTTTAAAATAATCGATATTTATGATATGTGTTCCGAGCAAATCAGTCAAAAACAAAATTTAAACAGTATTTTTTTTTTCATGTGCATTCATTCAAATTTTGATTTGGTCGATTTGCTCAGAACACTCAGTGAGGAAATCGGGATTCCATATCCTAGCATTTACCTGCTCTCATAGTGCCATTTAATACGTAAATCGTGTTGCTATACACAAAATAAAGCATGGTTCTAAAAATAAAATAAAATAGTTGAATACCTGTTTACTCCATTTTAACAGCGTTAAAAATCTGTTCTCTTCTCAGGAGTAACGTGTGAGTCAGCGTGATCGGCCTGATTCATCACCTTCTTAACAAAGCAGGAAACCATACAGGTTACAAGCATCCTTTCTTTGGATCCACCACTTCCTGTTTTTGGAAGGCTGCTCTGATTTCTAACGCCTTGGCAAAGCGCTGTCTTCAGGTCTTTCTCGGTCTTTTTCCTGATGTATATCACTGTTTTCTAGCTCCATTACTCCGTCCTGTGCTCCTCCACCCTTCAGCGGATGGGAAGTCATTTTCTTAGTTTAGAGCAGTGAAAAGTCAGAGTTGAAGAGGTCAAGGAAGGATTCATAGACACAAATCATGGAGGGATTCGGTACATTTTGAAGGGAAGATCACCATACAATGCATAAAGCACAGTACTCAGGGGACTCTTTTCCAGTTTATAAAATAGAAAATCACTTTTAAGACCCCCAAAGGGAAATCAATAGCTTCCTTACCCATGGAGAGACTTTCCTGTCTTTACAGGAACAACATAAATAATACTTCTATTATAAGAAAGGATCAGTGTCTTATTAAGGGTTGTAAATCAACAGTTATTTTATTTTCCCAATGTATGACCCAAATGTAATTTTAAAGTGAAAGCCTATTTTAAATGTCATGTGGGTATACATGATTTATATCTCTGTCTCTATGTAGTATGAGATACCTATTTATGTTAGAATAATCTTATTATTTTGAGGAATACACTCTTCTGTCATGTATAAAAAGCCACATATAGTGGTAAATATGAAGATTTCTGTTATCAGATTGTTGAATATTGTACTAGAGTGTTGAAAAGGTGTAAAGTTAGAAAGGCCTGCATCAGAGTCTCACCATAAATTTTATGAACCTGTGATCATGTTTTCTTTGTTTGCTAATATAAACTGGATGTGATCGTGATCTCTGGCACAGGGCTTGTATCAATGAGAGTCCAGGGAAGGATTCAGGTGAAGGTCAAGGATGTGATTCATAATCCAGACGGCTGTGGTTCTGATAAGAACGGGCATGAATAAGGACTGATGACATAATTCCTGATCATCAGGGGAAAGTGAAGTTCGGGGATGTGGAGTTGGAAGCAGTCAGTGCGAAGTCGGCCTGGAACCCATCCTAAGACCTTGTCTTAAATAAACAGTCTCTGAGTACAGGGGAAAATAACTGGCTGTGAAGATCTCTTAAAATGATTTTTCAAAAAAGACTAATTGCAGGTAGTTCTTGGCTGAAGGTAAACTTTATTACATTTTGACTTGACAATTATATGAAAGTGATATTACAGTTTAAATTTTGAATTATGGTCATTTCCCAGACTGGCAATACACAGCCTGACACCCTCTGAAGACAAGAGTGGAAGCAGGGAGCTGCTGTGTCTGTCTATGATCACCGTGATTGTGTTCCGTAGCTTTAGCTGTAAACGTGACACACCTGGGCAGAGGGAACTCCAACTGAGGAATATCGGACAGGCCTGTGGCCATGTCTGTAGGCTTTTTTCTTTTTGTTTATTTATTTTTTTGATTGTTGAGTGATGTGGGAGGGCCCAGTCAACTGTGCATGGTGCCACCCCTGGGCAGGTGGCCCTGTGTTGTATAAGAAAGTAGGCGGAGCACAGGCTAGGAGAATATGTCAGTAAGCAGCATTACATCATGGTCTGTGGTTCAGCTCCTGCCTCCAGGTTCCTTCCTTGAGTGATGAACTTTGACCTGAGAGATGTAAGCTAAAATAAGCCCTTTCCTCCCCAAGCTGGTTTTGGTCAGTGTTTTTATCACAGCAGTTGAAAGCTAACTAATACAGAAGTTGGTATGAGGTATTCCACAAAGGATTGTGTTCCTGAGCTAAGATGCTCAGTAAACCAAATGTACTAAAGACAATTTCCACCTGTGCTGTATTTTCAACTTATGGTGGGTCCATCAGGATACAAGTCAGTGAGTATCATTAGTGCCTGAAGTTCTGGAAGTCAACTTACCTGAGCTCAGACAATTGGCGACACACTTTTAACTCATACCCACCTTGCTGTTTCCTTGTTTTGTGAATTTTCCTGGAAGAGATGTGAACAAATGTGTATTCACCCCCAGATAGGGCACTAGCAACAGACCAAAGAAACAATTCTATTAATGTCCAACACTGTGAATCAATGGGTTTCTTGACCTTACAGGGTGTGCATAAGAGATTAATTATAGGAGTATGGGTGACCCCTTCGAACGGCTGAATCTCTGAAAAATTTCATCCCAACATGGGCGACAGACTGTAGAAAATTGTCTCAAGGAAGTGCTGCTTCAGTTAACTTCAAACTCTTATATAGTATGGTAGTTCCCAAGGGGCAGGAGGGAGCAAAAGGTTGTGATCCCAGGTGAACACGCCCACCAAGGAGGGGTAACAGCCTCATTGCCACTATCACTGACTTAGCTGAATTCTGCTTACTTAGGCACCAGGACTCTGCAGCCCAAGTTATCCTTCAAGTTACCACATTAATCTCTGCCCCATCATGGAGACCGTCACGTTATATCTGGAGTGAATAACCATATCCCAAAACTGCTATAATCTCTTATAGTTTAAGTCAAATAAAAAATCTCTTTGAAAGATGAGAATTGAACAAAATGACCATAGGACACTATGGTGATTTGAATGAGAGATGTCTCCTGACTAAGGCCTGTGTATGTGGAAATTTAGTCTCCTGTTGGTGGTGCTGTTGGGGATTGCTGGAGAAGGCACGTCACAGCAGACAGGCACTGAGGGTTTATGATCACCTCCTAACTTCCAGTTCTCTTTGCTTTCTGTATGTGAGTGAGGATGTGATCTCTCAGCTTTCCTCTACTCCGTTTTTTGGCTCCCTGATCCTTCCTTCCCCATCATTATGGATTCTTCCTCTGAAACCATAAATCCAAATAAACTTCTTTCCATATTTGCTCTTGGTCATGATATCTTATTACAGAAACAAGTAGCAATGACTGCAGACGCCATCAGCAAGGGTTGGCCTCCAGCTTGCCAAATGTAGAATTTATCAGGGTCTCTTTCTCTCCTCTCTCTCTCTCTCTCTCTCTCTCTCTCTCTCTCTCTCTCTCTCTCTCTCTCTCCTTCCCTATTAGTCAAAATATATAAATTCCTCTGGATAACTGAATCTCTGGAATTAAATAATACGTTATCCTATTTCTAACCTTCATCTTGAAAAAAACCAACTGATGATTTTAGTCTCATTCCAAAATAATGATGGAGAAAGTATTCTTCCTGGATCCTGTCTAAGTGAAGACAACTACTGCTAAAGGACCTTGGTACTTACAAAAGTGGAGGAAGGTTTGTAAAAGATGGGATTGGAGTGTGTAATCCCATAAAAATCTATTGCATTGTGATTACATGTTTTGAGTATCCATAATTTTTGAGGAAGCTTATGTGTGCCCATACTTTCCAGATCCCTTGCTAGATTTTTCTTCCTTTCTTACTTTTGTGTTCTTGATCATTACTAACTTTGAAATATGTTTTCCAGATATAAAGGCAATGTTTAATTTAAGAAAATACAAAATCCTGTTTCAACTTGATCAACTTGAGGCTTGCATGAATTCAGACAACTGAAGGAGCACAACAGAATTCTCTCTTGCCCTCTACATTATTCCAGGAAATATCTAAAGTGACTGTCCTATGGCATGAAACAACAATGAATACTATTTGATTTTAAAACACATCTTCATACTATCTAGGAAAACCTAAGTGTCAATGGCAAGTACATTTTTTGAAAACAAAATTATAGACCTCTTTAAACAGAGATGAATACATGATAAATTATAGCCTGATCATTGCAGTCAAATGCCTAACTACTGCCCTAATTGCTGCTGACTGAATAAGGGTCTCCTGATCCACACACTTATTGCTATAAGACTTTGAACATATTTCACATTATGAATGTTGTCCAAAACTGTAAAATTTCATCCATGTCAATCACTAGAAAGACTATATTTTATGCCAGGCATTTTTTAAATTTCTGGATGTGAAGCATTAGGGAAGGGCATGTCCATTCATAACTATTCTTGCATGGATCCCAGAAGGAAGCTGAAGGTTTTCAATCCTACCACATAAACTTTTACTCACATTCTGTCAAATTTATCTTTTAGAACGTCAGTTAAGGAGGAAAACTGAACCTTTAAGGCTAATTCTATTCTAGAAATTTCACTGCTCTCTCTTTGTCCTTTGAAAAGCAAATCAGTGATCCAGAAACACATACACACACACACACAAAAAAAAATTAAATGCATTATGTCCTCAAATGTGCTAGGACATATCTCTTTTGTCTGTTATTAATTTCTGATTGAAATGGTAGCGGAGAAAAAAAACATAAACCCAGTGTCCACTACCTCTATTACTTATGGGTGTTTATATTATCCAGGAGTTTATATAAGCTATGTAAAACTCCTAGGAAACCTTGAATTGTTTTGCTTCAAGTTTACTTAAGGTTTACTATAAATTTCTCATAAATAAAGCCAAGCATTAACTTATAATTTAAAAGATGATAACAATGTGTTTATTATTATAACAATTTTATACTTGGTTGAATTAAAGATATTACTGATAAACAAATTCCCTTGAGTTTTGTACTATACACAAAGTCATCAGCATCAGCTCTTTAAGGTGATATTCTAGATGCATTATGTATTTAATGAGGGTGGATACGATAGCTTAGGAAAGTGACTGATTAAAACTCAAAAGCAAAACCTCTACCTTGCAGAAAAAGACAACATTGGCCTTTCTAAATTTTGCACATAGGTTCACTGTAACAGAAATGATTTTCAGACCAGAAATAACAATTAGACATAAAAACCTGAAAGTTATTGTTAGTTCTGAGAACAGTAAAGAGGCTGATGGTCACCTTTTCTCTACACATTCACACTGTCCTTTTAGTCATTGTGCCACAAGGAATACAAAGTGTGTATGTGATTGCTGAAGGAGATCTACCACGTTGAGGTTCACTGGTTACTGAACAAGCTGCTTACTCTGCGACAGTCACTGACTGAACAAATAGTTTTCCTTCTACACCCTTCCCACGATGCCAATGCCCAGGCTACTTAATGAAGAATGTAAGCCTAGGATGTACAGGGATGCTGACCAGACATTGTTGATTCAATTAGGAATTCCAGGACATGACCTATGAAGCCTCAGCAAGGTCAGCAGCCATAAAGACATTACTGTTGATATCTAATGGCAGGAGTACAAACAAGATTCCTTTAGAGTCCAGCTACTTGGTCTGTGATTCATGACCCCATGTAAAGTCATGTACCTTAAGAAAGGGTTTGAAAAATGTGGCAATGGTACAAGGTTTATGATTTGGATGGTTAATTTTGCTTGTCAGCTTGACACACTGTAGAATCACATAGGAAGAAAATTGCAAAGAGAGATTGATTTCATTGGTGCCCAAAGCTGGGACCATGGCTGGTATGAACATAACCCTGTTTCTTATGTCTCTTTAACTGTTTTGTGACTGGGATATAGAATACTTTGGACATTTGGGTCAGAAAAGCCCTTAAATGCTGGAAGCAGGGTTTAATGAGTCATTCTGGTGTTACCTTTGAAGACAAAAATGCTGAGAGATATGTGGACTGTGGGGATACGGCTCATGAAGCTTAAGAGGGGATCAAGGATTCTATATTCATATTATGCTTTGTCCAAGAGTCTTGCTTTATTCTGGCCATTTCCTGAGAACCAGAGTGAGACTGAATTTAAAGATAATGGACTTATTTATTTGCAGAAGGAATTCTTTTTCAAGATGGAAGAGGATTCAGGAACACACTGAAGAAACAGCTGCAATCAATAAACAGATCAACACCATTTTAGAAAAATCTGCATAGCACTAGGACAATAGGGAAGGGGGTACATCAGCACATAAAAACTTATGCAGTTAGGCCTGCTCAGCCAGGACTCTGGCAAGTCAGATCCCACACACAAAATCTCTATTGCATTTCTCTCACCCACCCCCATCCTCTCTCCTGCAGGCCTTGGACACAGGCAGGCTCCAATTCCCCTGCCTCAGATCTCTGGATTAGCTTCCTAACCCAAACTAGCTAAACACTCTAGCATAGATTGCTAAGTCCCTCCTCAAGGGGTCCCTCTACTCCCATCTTCCCTTACTCACGATTGATCAATTGGACAGACCTGCCCACCCAAGACTCTAGTAAGTCAGATCCCACATACTGTGTCTCTATTCTATTCCTCTCACTCACTCCTACCCTATCCTTTGCCAGCCCTGGACTCAGAAAGACTCCAATTCTTCCAACTAACCTGACCAGGCTATCTACTACCCTGTCCCACCATCCACCCAGACCAGTCTACTGCCCTGTAAGAACCTGAAACACACACCAACTTACTTTCCATATCTGAGCAGAAAGCAACCAAGCTACATAAACAATATAAATAGGACCAAAACTAAATTAAATGAAAGCAGAGTAAGCAGAAGTTCCTACTGGGCACATAACCAACAAAGAGCATCCATGTGTTCAAGCAGTAGTACAAAAGCACACACAATATGAAAAACCAAGAGACTATGTCCCCAGTAAAACCACTAGTCTTACAGAAGTTCACTACAATGATAATCACCATGATGAACCACAGGATGCAGAATTTAAAAGAACAATCATAAACGTGATCAAAGAACTTAACAAAAACACAAAGAAGAAAGACATAAACATGTGATGGAAGCCCAAGAACATACAAATGCATGGCTTCATGAAATACCAAAAACAATTCATGACTTGAAAAGTGAATTCACAAAAGAGATAGAAATAGTGAAGAAAACCCAAATGGAAATGAACATGGGATTGAAAAATCTCAACAACCCAACTAGAAACAATAGGAGAAAGCCTCACACTCAGAATGAACGAAACAGAAAAGGGAATATCAAGGCTGGATGATAAAGTTGAAGATCTGGACTCTTTAAGCAAAGACTATAAAATTTAAAAAAACACAGGAATGGGATAGTCAAGAAATGTGGGACAATGTGAAAAGACCTATGAATTATAGGCATAAATGAAGGAGAAGAATCTCAGACCAATGGCATTGAAGAGCTCTCAATAAGATTATAGAAGAAAACTTCCCTAAATTAAGGAAAGACTTACCTATAGAGAGTCAAGACGTACATAGAACACCAATTAGACATGAACAGACCAAAAACTCCCCACGTCATATCATAGTGAAAACAATAAATGTACAGAACAAAGAGAGGGTACTGAAAGCTTCTAGAAAAAAACTAAGAAGTTATTTAAAAAGGAAAATTCACTAGAATTACAGCTGAATTTTCAATGAAAACTATGAAAGCCAGAAGAGCCTTGACCAAAGTATTCCCAGCTCTAAATGACCATGAATGCCAACCCCAGGTAATTTATCCAGCAAGCTATCTATCATGATTGAAGGGGAACAGAACATTTTTCATGACAAAAATAGACCGAAAGGTTTCATGGCCACCAAAACAGCCCTGCAGAAAATACTTGAAGGAATACAAAGGATTGAAGAGTCTCTTGTGCCACCCTGGCCAATAACTCAAAGGAAGGTATCACCTGTCTGGCATTGTTTCTTGTTATGTAGCCTTTACCTACATATATAAGGACTCTTAAAAATTATACCGACCCCATTAATCTTTGCTTATACTTTCCTTTTGGCTGTTTAAGACCCTACAATTGGCCCAGATAAAACGATTTATTTTTACTCTTAAGGTCATTTGAGGATCTGTTCCTGAGGGGTCACAGGGGCTTGAAAGGAGCCCCTGGCTCCTTTATTTTACCAGTTCCACCTATGTGAAGACAAGTCAAAGGTACTACTTGACCATGGCTGGCTTCGCTTGGAAGCATGGAGGAAATGATTCCTCTGTGTTGACCCTCCTCTTTGTAGACTGGACGCTGGTTCAAATCCATCTTGTGGGGTCTCATCAGCCTCCTTGATCAATAGGACAGATGACTCACCACAGTTACAGGACATTTTGAGAGATGCTCATAGTCCCCTGGAACTTAGTCAACCTAGGAGGGCAAGGAGCAAAAACTGTCCTTTATGTTCCTCTGACCAGATTAGTATAGGCCTCAAATTATGGGTGCTAAACATCCAAGAAGGTTAGTTCTACCAGATTGGTACTTTTAATTCTTATAGATAGAGCTTGGGAAAAGACCAAGTATATTATACTCTTTGATCTGGTTGTATGTATAATTTGTCAGTAGGTTGTTGGCCTAATATGGTTCCCTCTGGTTTTCTAAAACTAGCTAGGCATTGTTTGTCTCTCACATTGTCTAACCCTTCCACCATGGTTTCCCCATTTAGGTGCCCCATTTTTTCTATTTCTCCCTTAAGTATACCCTTCTCCTATGGTCCCACCTCTCTTGAGCTCCTTCTTTACCTTTATCCCCTAGGTTCCTTATATAACCTTCCCTGCCCCCTCCCCTTAAAATAACCCCATTATTGTCCATATTTCCCTTGTTAACACCTGCTTTCTACTGTTCTCTTTCAGATTCTTTCTTTTCCTTTACTTCCCTGGTTCCTCTTCATTATCCTGGTTCCTGTAGTTATGTCTGGATACATATTCACTTATAAGGATTTGGTGCTAGGATTCACATATGAGGGAGAACATATTCCTTTTTTTCTCTTTTTTTCTTTCTGAGTCTGTGTTACTTCACTTAGTATAACAGTTTCTAGTTCCATCCATTTACCTGCAAATTTCGTGATTTCATCTTTCTTTACTGCTGAGTAAAATTCCATCGTATAAATGAACCACATTTTCATTATCCACTGGAAGCATTCCCATTAAAATCAAGAACCAGACAAGTATGTCCACTATCTCCACTCCTTTTCAACATAGTGCTTGAAATTCTTGCAAGAGCAATAAGACAAAAGAAGGAAATTAGAGATTACTAATTGGAATAGAAGAGATCAAACTATATTTGCAGATGATATGATATACATAAGAGAGCCCAAAAATTCCACTAGAAATCTGTTAGAATTATTAATACTTTCAGTAAAGTGGCAGGTTACAAAATCAACTTACAAAAATCAGTAGCCTTTCTAACTGACAATAACAAGCAATCAGAAAAAAATGTTCAACAAAACCCTCCCATTCACGATAGTTTCAAAAAAAAGAATAAAATACTTAGGAATAAATGTAACCAAAGACTTTAAAGATCTCTACAATGAAAATTTGAAATCCTTAAAGAAAGAGGAAGACACTAGGAGATGGAAAGACATGCACATGAAAAGATAAAAATCAATATTGTGAAAATAACCATCTTACCAAATGTAATCTATATATTCAATGCAATACCAATCAAAATATCCAAGACATTCTTTGCAGAACTTGAAAAAATCATCTTAAAATTCAAATGGAATCACAAAAGACCCCGGTAGCCAAAGCAATCTTTGGCAAAAAGAGCAATGCTGGGGGGCGGGAAACCCCATACCAGATCTTGTATTATATTACAGAACCATAGTCATAAAAGCTACATGGTACTGGCACAAAAATCGAAACATAGATAAATGGAGCACAATAGAAGACCCAACATGAGTACATGCAATTTCAGCCACCTGATATGTGACAAAGAACCCAAGAACACACACTGGAAGGACAGAATCTTCAGGAAATGGTGCTGGCAAAACTGGATCTCTACTTGCAGAAGAATGAAATTGGAATCTTATCGTTCACCCTGCACAAAAGTCAACTACAAATGGATCAAAACCACAATATAGAGCGTAACACTTGGAAACTTCTAGAAGAAAATATAGGCAGCACCATCCAGGATATAGGCATAGCAAAGAATTTTCTAAATCAGGCACCAGCTGCTCAGACATTAAGGTTAACAATCAATAAATGGGGCCTCATTAAACTACAAAGCTTCTCTACAGCAAAAGAAACAACCAAGGAAGGAAGAGGAAACCCACTGAGAGGGAGAAAATCTTCACCAGCTACACATCTGACAGAGGATTGATATCCAGACTATTCAAAGAACTCAAAATAGAGAGAAACAAGAAAATAAACGACCCAATAAAAAGATGGGCAATAGACCTGAACAGAGTTCTCAAAAGAAGAAATAAAAATAGCTAAGAAGCACCTTAAAAAGTTCTCAATATCCTTAGTAATTAGAGAAATGCAAATCAAAACCACTTTAAGATTCCATCTTACCCCAGTCAGATTGGCAAAGATCAAGAGAATGAAAGACTCCAAATGCTGGAGAGGGTGTGGAGAAAGGGGAATGTTCATTCACTGCTGGTTGGAATGCAAACTCGTGCAACCACTACGGAAAGATGAACTTAACAATATGATCTCAAAATGAACTTAACAGTATAATCCAGTGATACCACTCCTTGGCATATACCCAAAGGACTCATCATGCTGTAGAGATACCCGAACATACGTGTTTGTTGCTGCTTTCTTCACAATAGCTAAGAAATGGAAATAATCAAAGTGTCCCTCAACTGATAAATGTACAATGAAATTGCTGTCTATTTACACAATGGCGTTCTACTCAGCAGTAAGAAAAAAATGAAACTATGAATTTTGCAGGCAAATGGATGGGACTAGAGAGTGTTATGCTGAGTGACGTAACAAGCACAGAAAAGCAAGTGACGTATGGTCTCCGTAATTTGTGGATGTTAGCACCAATCACTCATATGTGAGCATATATTCTGATGTAACACCAAGAGTGAGGAAAATGGAAAGGATACAGAGAGCAAGTTGTCATGATCAGGTTGTGCCCAATTTACTGAGTTGGGAGCAAAAGGATGACTGCGGTTTTCAGGCACTAAAATTTGCAGCTGTTTGTCACAGAGCAAATGCATTGTCTCCTACAGCTCCAAAAGCAAGAGTCCTCCAGTAGGATGCTTAACCAGACTCTGAATCTCTTTCTCCCGATAACCTCAAAGCCAGGGTTTCCAAAGCCATACCGCAGCATCCTAAAGATTGTGTGTGTGTGTGTGTGTGTGTGTGTGTGTGCGTGTGTGTGTGTATGTTATTGCATCAACAGGATAAGAATAAGGCCCCTTGAAGTTAGTCTTCCTATTGTGAATAACGTAAGAAGGTCCCCTTATGATGTTTGGCATAGACCAAATCCTTAAATCTCTTACTATATTCCACTTAGTTCAGAGGCGAGGTACACACCTATTTGGCTCAGACTGCAGACTCCAAAGTGTTTCAGTGCCCAATCTAAGTTATTCAGTAAGCCTTTCAATGGCTCCAAATTATTTTTTCTGTGCCTATAGGAAACAGAAACATGCCTGAAAATGGAATTCCTAATAAAAGCCTTGGATTTCCTCATGTAAGTATGCAAATTTAACCCATTAACTGAACTAACTAGGCCATATGTATTTGCAGAAAGAAAGTTTCCATAGCTAAATGCCTAACCCCTGAGCCCTACCAGCCATCACACAAATATCTAAACAGGTATAAGGAGAAACTTGAGAAAGTGTGAAATGTAAATTTAGTGAAAGTCCATCACTTTCCCCCCAAACCCAAAGGAAAATTACTTTATTATTTATTTATTTGTTCCTCCTTTATATTTTCCATAACGTATTTGAAACTGCTAAAGGTGAGGATTAAGATAATGAAAACCATCTTTTATCGAGATTATTTTGCTGGCTATAATAAATCAAGCATATTCATAATTGTGTGTGTTTAGTTTACTCTCAAAATAATAGCCATCAGTCTGGTGATATTTAATTCATTAAAAGGAAGAATGTCAGAAAAGTGAATAGTATCAACAAATATTAAACTCTGAGATGCATGAAGTGGAAGAAATATTGAATGGCTATAATGAATCTATTCTCAAAACAAAGTGCCTAGGGCAACATTTTAAAAACTCTCCCTTTCATATATCTACACTAATGGCTTCAACCTCACAGAGAGAGTCAGACAAATCTTCACCCCCACTGCACACAGGCCATGTTGACATTTACAGGCATGAGGACTGTAGTTCGTCTATAAAATATATCAAACTAAAGCCATGTCTACAGGGCACAAACAAGTAAAATGTTTACAGCATTAACAACAATGATAACACACATATTAAAATACCTATTCACCAATATTCCTACCAATTCAACCTTCAAGAGTAAACTAATTATCTTCAAAGGTAAGGTAATGTTTATTAGAATTGACACTTTTAACACCTAAACCAACTTTATTAGCTCACTGTGGTGTTAACATAAACAGTGTGGGTGAGGTAGGGAAGAAGTTAAGCTTAGTTTTGGTTTTAAGCGGCAAGGACGTATATTACCAACTAAACTAGCATAAATGAACAGTTGCTTTTAATAAATATGTTTAGGGGGGTGTTACCGTAATAAGACAGAAAAAAATCATGCCTCTGTGGTTTCATCAGTAAAACAGGTTGAAGATTGCATTTGATGAGAAATTAAATCTTTAAAAAATGTTCAATGTATTATTTTTATGTGTAAGAGTATAGTTCTTGCATATATGTAACGAGCACCCATGTCATACAATGCCCATGGTGGTCAGAAGAGATCATCAAATCCCCTGGACCTGGACTTACGGATGTTAACTGTCATGTGGGTGCTAGAAATCACACCCAGGTCTTCTGCAATAACCACTGAGCAATTTCTCCAGCCCCATTGATAAGAAATTGCAAGTTGATTTATTTTATAGTTGTAGTTTGTGAGATATTTTCTTTTATCCCTTAATTTTGCATTAATTTTATCACTGTGCTTGTAAATGTGACTGAGCATGTACACCACAGTGCATGTGTGTTAGTCAGAAAACAACTTTGTGGAGTCAGTTCCCTCCATTCACCTTTATGTGTGTTCTGGGGATTGAACTCTGTTCCTCAAGCTTCCACAGCAAGCACATTTTCCCATGAGCCATATTGCTGACCCCTTAAATTGTTCCTTGACAGAAAACTGCAAATCTGTAATACATATTATAAAAATTCTGTGACACAAATGATACGATGGTATCTACACAATCTGTTACATCATACTTTCAGATAGCAGATTGATCTTTCCTTTTTAAAAAATTTTATTTATTATTTTTATTTTGTGTCTATGCATGTATTGCCTGCATGTAGGTAAGTGCACCCATGTTGTGCAATGCCCGCAGAGGTCAGAAGAGGCTGTCAGATCCCCGGGGACTGGAGTCCCGGACAGTTGTTAGCTGCCATGTGGGTGCTGGGGTTCGAACCCAGGTCTTCTGCAAGAACAACCAGTGTTCTTTATTGCTGGACCATCTCTCCAGCCCAAAATAGACTTCTTTTTTTTTAACTTTAAAAAAAATTTTATTACTTATTATATTTTATGTGTATGCGTGTATTGCCTGCACACAGGTAAGTGCACTGTGTCATGCAATTGAGTATTATCTTTGTAAAATTTGACTCTATTATCTAGTTTCTTACGTAATTTTAATTATATGCATGTGGGACCATTTAATATTGTTCCGTTTATTTTGAATAATCTGTAGCTTTCCCCCTTTTCGGTTTTTACTTATGTTTGTGCAATTTCTGGTTACTTATATCCAAGTCACTAATTCTTTCAATAGGTGTGTCAAATGTACAACTGTCTGAAACAGAGGATCATCTGGCCTGTCAGGAACCTGCACTTACACAGATGCATTTACAAACATTGATGCAAAATACTCAGATACATAAAATAAAAAAAAATTACCAAAATTACTTAAAAGTAGTGAGAGAATCCAAAATATCTTTCAATCCTGAAGTAGAAATAACCTATGTAATAATCAAAACATATCTAGAAAATCAAAAATATTTGGAAATTAAATAATTTTCTCTTAAAAGAAGTAAAAATAAGTGGAAATGAAAATAAAGTCAAATAAACGTTTTTACTAATTGAATGAAAGTGGAGATGAACACACAGCAGTCTTGGGGTACAGCCAGAGGTCTCCTTGCACCTATGTGGGTACAGCTTGCACCTGGTATTTCGCTCGTTCGGGTTGCCCTGTAAGCCTCTCTCTGCCTTTGAGTGTCTCTGCCCCGACCAGAGAACCCGTGCCAACAGTCAGCCTTTCTTCCAGATAAGAAAGAACTTGAAGATGCAATGAAGCTTGCACACTAACAAACAACTTGTAAATATTGGAGGCACAAACTATCAGAGCCCAACACTCAAGAAATAACACTGAAGGAATCTACTCATCACTGAAGAAAGAAGTTCGCAGCACATGCTAGGACTGAATCTTCCTTCTTTTCTTTCTATCACATCATTCCTATCCTCCCAGTTCCATAAAAGATGATCAGTCTCTGAACTAAACACATAACTGAACTGGTGAAATGTCTCAGTGTAGTAGAGGCACTCGTGTCACAAGCCTGGTACCTGATTTTATTCCCAGAACCCAATAAAAGTAGACAGGGAGAATTAACTCTGAAAAGCAGTTCTTCGACCTCTGCACATGGGCCATACCATGCACATGTGTCTGAGCACTTACACACCAACACCCTCACCCTCATCGTGTACAATAACAAGAAGAATAAAATATAACTAAGTCATTTCCTCAAACTGTGTTTCTTGGAAGAATTTTGGGCTAAAAACCTATTCTCTTTTTGGCAACAATTTCATTTGACATAGTTATTTGTTATTATTATAGATAATAATGACAATTATAAACATGTATATACATATATGTCTTTGTCAAATATACATATATGTATGCTAAATAGATTCAAGGGAACTGTTTGTTTGGTAAACGGTTTGTATACATCTTAAATTTTGACAAATAATCTAAAATTTCCTTTTAATTGTTGTGACTATTTATAATGTTATCAAAGTTCAGGGAATGGTTTGCTGTTTGTTGTGTCTTGTCTTTCCTTTATCACTATAGATTTGTCAGTAACAAGGGCAGACTTTATTATTTTGTATCCACTCTCTGTTGAAAATATGTTCATGAGATCAATAATTTCTGTCACAAGAGCTTGAGAGGCTGAAGCAGGAAGAACACATATTCAAGGTCTGCCTGCGTGAGTATGGTACAAGCCTTCCTAGGCAACTTATTAAGACCCTGTCTCAAAATCAAAAGTGAGACAAGGACTGGGCATATAGCTCCGTGGTACCACTCTAGGCTAGCATGGTGAGAGATCCTGGTTTCCATCCTCAGGCAACACTGACCACAACAAAGGGGAGCAATACTCTGTCTATGGTATGGAAAATGGATAGGGGAGAGTAAGATGTCCATAAATTCACATTTTTCCCCTTTCAATATAGCTTGGCTGGACTTGAACTAAAGGCAATGTTCCTGGTTAAACCTCCTAAACGTTGGATTACAGGCTGGTGTCGCCATGCCACAAGATCTAAATGTTCTAACATTTAGGAATCAATCCATCTAAATAGACCTTGACAATTCACAGAGGTTCACTCTAGAAACTATTAGCCAAAAATTTTCCAAAGACGTTTCTTAGCCTCCAATATTCATTTAACTGACATATGCATGAAATAATTATGAACAGAGAAATATTTTATGGAAATCAAAATCATTTTTTAATTTATTTACTTCATTAAGAAGCAATATTAATTAATCATCTAGATTTTTTTCAAGTGCATTTTATTTATGGGAATATAGTAATACAGTAGTAATATTTTCACAATATGCTTGATGGGTGAGTAATTCTCTAAGAAAAATAAAAGCCATAAATATTAAAATTCATAAAGGCTCAATTGCTGCAAACTTTTCTGTTGCAGAAAAGTAGTTTAAAAAATGTTAGTTACTGACTTTCCCCCCGGGACAAAATTTTTACTGGAAAGGTGGTTGGACGATGGAAACATTTACCAGCTGCAGGTATAATAGCCTGTCTGTTGTGGGCTCACAATTTCGTTCGTTTATTTCTGGAGGATTATTTAGATGGCTGTGGTCTTATATCCAGGCCCCAAGGAAAGAAAAAAGAGAGAGAGAGGGAGAGAGAAAAAATGAAAGAAAGAAAAGGGAGCCTATGAGGTGTGCCTTCTCACTACAAAATAGTGATTTGTTATGTGTTTGTCTGGGTTAAATATAGCAGCTGGTCCTCTTGCACAGGCCTATATTATATTCTGCTGACTAAAAAAAGAAACATCTGTTTGGATAGTTGAAGTAGCCTCAATAAAAACCACAGCTCTTTTCTCCATTTTTAAACAGACAGATTTGCAGTGCTTATGATATAAATTTTACCAATTAATCAATACCAATTGGAATTTGTTGGACATGTTCATACCCTCGTCATTTACTCACACTTGATATTATTTTAATGATGGTGATTTTGAATGTGACGTTCCTACGTGGGCAGTAATTACTTAGGAGGAGAAAACGACCAAGTGTTCATTCCTGAGGGTTGTTAATCAATTGGTTGGCTGAGGGCAAAAATTAATTAGAGATTACAAAAACCCTCCATGATATTAAATAACTCATTGAAAACAAATAACCTCACCGGCCTTCAGTCCGTGAGTTCACAGATTTAAGAAATTAAATTGAATTCATTTGGCATGATTTCCATTGCCTGAGCTGAGATCAACATAATATTCAAAGGTAGTCTAAGGGAAACTGGGGACTCAATTTTTGCTGCCATTTCTAGTTTGTCAGGACATTTGCTGGATCCCTGTTCTATTACGATTTGATTAAAACAAAACTGTTCTTAGTCATCTGTAATCACCACATGTTTGCAGCCACAAGAACCAGGTCTTGATGTATGTTGACTGTTGTAAAATACTCGGTAATTTAAATCTTTGGTAGCAGTTCCAAAGCCTTATTTGAGTTCTCTAATTGACATTACAATGTTTCAGTCCTCTACTCGAATATTTACTGTATTATTCAAAAAAGAAATAAATTGTATTAGGGACCGACTTCATAATTCTCCTTAGACATTATAAATTTTATTGGTTTTTTCAAATTAAACACAGAACATATTTATGCCTGCCACCGTGCTTGTACTATTAATAAAGGAAAACAATCACTTTCCTTCCATACCCCACTCCTGAAAGAGGCAATAAAGTTTTCAGTAAAGCCACCTTTCCTTCTTTGTAAAAAATCATATATTTATACATTTATATATTTGTTAATTATTATGAAAGTAACATAAAATATACTACCATCATCATTATAGAACACATAAATGAGGAAAGAGGCCCCCATCCAAGACTATTGCTATATACCATGCTATATGTGTATAGACATGTGTGCTATTTTTCTTTAATTAAAGTCATTTATTTGTGGTTGTGTGTGTTTGTATGTGCACATGCATGTGCAAGAACACATTTAATAACATGAATGCAGGTCAGGGGACAATTGTGAAATTTATTTCATATTCATTTAAAATCATCTAGTGTTAGGTGCAAAAGCAGATATTGTTTTGGTTATATTAATTTCATGGCTATTATCATCATGCTTTAAATAGTCTCCAAATATTATTTATTCTTTAAGTCTGACACCTGTCTTTACTCTTCTAAACAGGAATACTCGCAAGATGACAAATTTTGGTGATATTTAGACTCATGCCAACCTTTGCTAAAGACCAGTTTGAAATGTGAATTTCCCAGTCCTAGTTTTTCACATGTGTTTTTCACATTTGAACTACTGCAGCTAGGCCTTGATCAATGGCCCTGGAATACAGAAACAGCTCGATCAATACTTGTCAGTGCCTTCATTCTATTGTCCAAAACTTTTCTAAGGTCTCAGCACTGAATAAATAATAATGAACCCCATGTCAAAGATACCATACTTTGTTAAAGGAATGACAACCAGCAAGGCTCTGGGGGGCTTTGACAACATTATGGCATTAGTGGACGTAAAATTTAATATTGTTGACTTTGAGGCACTCTCCTACAGGTATGTCCTTTTAACATCTAATTAATCAGCTTGAGCATTCCCCTCTCCTGCATGGAGTTGTCTGCCCTGCCGTGTTCCCTTGATTTAGTCAATTTCAAGGATAGACCCTGTCTATAGGACAGACATAGCAAAATTAGATTCTAAAATATTCTATTGATCATTTTGTTTTATGTGAATTAGTCTATTGCCTACATGTAGGTAGGTACACCCATGTTGCGCAGTGCCCACAGAGGTCAGAAGAGGATGTTGGATCCTCTAGAACTGGAGCTACGGAAGGCTGTTAGTCCCCATGTGGGTGCTGGGAACTGAATCCAGGTCATCTACAAGAGCAGCCAGCACTCTTAACAGCTGAGCCATCTCTCCAGTCCCAGCAAACTTAGATTTTTAAACAGAAGCGCAATCTTAAGTTACATGTAGGTAGGTACACCCATGTTGCGCAGTGCCCACAGAGGTCAGAAGAAGATGTTGGATCCTCTAGAACTGGAGCTACGGAAGGCTGTTAGCCCCCATGTGGTTGCTGGGAACTGAATCCAGGTCATCTACAAGAGCAGCCAGCACTCTTAAGAGCTGAGCCATCTCTCCAGTCCCAGCAAACTTAGATTTTAAACAGAATCGCAATCTTAAGCAGGTTTATTTACTAGTCTTAAAATATAGGTATTGTAGTCTCTAACTAGGGTGCTTGACTTCCAGATTTCTTAATTTTCATTACTTTTATTTATTGATGTTTCTTTCTACATGTGTACACACATATGCGGGTGCACGTGTGCCAAGGCATGCCCACAGAGATCAGAGAACTACTTGAGGGTGTCAGTCTTCACCATCCACTATGTGGATTCTTGGAATTGGACTCAGGTTGTCAGGTTTGGTAGCAAGCACCATTATTTGCTCTGCCATCTCACTGTCTCTGACTCTGAGCTTTCTAACTGCAAAAAAGATGGGAGAAAATTTCTTTGAAAATCAATGAAATGATCTAAAGTACTATAACTGCATTACTATTGATCTGAGATTATAGGGGAAAGATGAATCAATTATGAACAATTATCAACTTGAAAATATTCAGACATTTTTGATTCAGGGTAATGATCTTGGTTATGAGGAGAAACTTAGCTGCTAGGGAGCTTAAGATAAAATTGTGCAAGAAATTTAAGATTATGGGGCTGGTGAGGTGGCTCAGTGGTTAAGAGCCCTAGCTGCTTTTGCAGAGGACCAAGGTATGATTCTCAGCACCCACGTGGTGGCTAAAAACCATCCGTAACTCCAGTTCCAGGGAATCCAACACTCTCTTCTGGCCTCCATGGGCATTGCATGACACAGGTGCACTTACACATATGCAGGCAATACACCCACACACATAAAATAAAAATAATTTAAAAATTAAAAAAGAAAGTTAATATTAAAAATACATCTCCAATAGTATAAGAGAAATAACATAATAACTTTTTGTTTTATGCAATTTATTAAATGGATCATATTGTCAGGAAAGGTATCATGAGAGATGGAATTGTATAAAAAGTACAAAATAGAATGTGTTTTATGCTCAAATTTAGCAAAAATAAACCTGAATATACATATGAATGTTCACAAGACTATAATTCTTTATTTTTTATCTTACTTTGCAATGATGATGCTGGTTTTTATGATAAGTAAAGGCACAGGAATTATCTCTAAGGAACATTGAATTGGAATTCTAATTTAATATTGCCAAATAAGTTTTCTTCAATAGCAGGTTACATAAACTCTGTCACTATGAGGGATATTTCCTAACCCTTTATCTCTACTGCTCTCTTTTGTGACTCTGGCTAGACTATTAAGAGCTAGAAATTTTGTGGATAAAGAACTATGCAATTGAATACTGAGAGCTTTCCTCCTTGCATGATACACAAGCATTGATCTTCTCTCTTAAATAAAATCTCTATGCCCTGTTCTCAGACCCATGGCTACCTTGCCTTATATGGCAGATAGGACTTTGCAGTTGTGAGTAAGTTAAAAAGGTTAAGTGTGGGGATCATTGTTGGTGATCTGGTGACCTGGGCTATGTAACTGGTTCCAGGGCAGCTGGGGCTACAGGGAGACCGTGTATCAAATAACAATAGACAAACAACTTTTGTATGAAGAGAATCCAATTCTATAATCATTATAAATATAGAGAATGTGGATGGGCATATACCTACCATCATATAAATGTCTATACATACTCACATTGGCCTCCATCCTTAGTTCCTGACACATGGTTCAATAAAATTCCTTTAATCTGAATGTAGGGATGTTAGAATCACACTCTCTTCTGATCATTTAGTATTTGAACTTGGCTTTCCTGACACACAACTACTAAATCTCTCAGAATTTTCCAGGTGATACAAGTAACTTTGGTTCTAATGAGGGAACACTTACTGGGCCCCTACACAACCTCTGGATGAAGGACGATAATCAGAAGGACCAAGCCAAGAGAAGTAACTGTGAAGCTTTTAAATCCACCCCTTCTTTTGTTAACAGTCTGTTATATCACATCATGAAGCCGCCACAAAATCCCTAAAGTACATGGTGGGTGTTTTAATTCAGGTTTGAGTTATCCAAATTAAAGGCTTATGTGTTAAAGGCTTGATTTCTGACACATGCAGTAGTCAGAGACAGGATTTTCATCAACCATTTGGATCCTTAGTGCTCTGTCTTTATGAGTGGAGAAATCGGTGGATGAATACATAATATAGTCACATTATTAAGAACTGACAGATAAAAGGTGGAACCCAGTTAGAGGAAATTCAGCATTTAAAACAAATGACACAGTGCCATTTACCAAACGCCCTATGTTCCTGAGTGACCACTTCACCAACTACCTGACTGCCAGGAGTTAGAGGCCAGCCTAGGCTACACAGTGAGTTCTAAGGAGTCAGGTGAAAATTTCAACCACCCACTCCTCTCTGTCTAGGTAAGTTAATAATCTCTTCTTTGTATTGTTAAGAAATCATTGTAAAACAAATATGTCTTTGGAAAGATTCTAATGTAGAGTGAACTCTCATTCCCTAGACCAACCCCTCAATTTCTGAACAAAATGAAAATTACATAATGTATTTTCCCCAAGTCTCTGTTAACTAATGACTCCTTGGCTTCCCAAAGTGCGATTTTTTTTCTGCTCTGTTTTCTGTAGAAAAAAGTTAACAAATGTGTTTAAGGACGACAGTAGATCTGAGGCCTTTAAGGGGTTTTGCTGTCTCTTAGAAGATACAGGGAGATGGGGCTTCATGCCAGTAACCTTCTCAGGGAGGTACAACCATGGAGAGACTCAAAAGAATGTGAGGGCTTTTAACCTTAGACTTTTATTGTTTTGTTTGTTTGCTGACTGTGCTAGTTTGCTTTCTGTTGCTGTGATAAAGCACTGGTCAAAGTGAACGTGAGGAAGTATGAATGAATTTGACTATATTGCACACACTTCCATGTTGCAGTCCATCTCTGAGGAGAACCAAGGCAGGAACTAACTCAAGGCAGGTAACACAGAGGTGGCAACTGAAGCCAAGACCAGGGAGGAATGCTGCTCACTACCATGCTCCTGACTTGTTCAGCTACTTTTCCCATACACTGCAGACCCACTTGCCCAGGGATGGCACCTCCCACAGTGGGCGGATCCCTCCTACATCAATTAGCAATCAAGAAAGTGTCCTATAGACCTATGCTCATAGGCCAGTCTGATGAAGGAAATTCCTTAATCAAGTTTCCCTCTTCCCAAGGAGCTCTAGTTTATGTCAAGTTGGCAAAAATAACCAGTACCTAGCTATGGTATTTTGTTTGTTTGTTTATTGCTCAAGTTCTTCTTAGAGTGTTATAGATTCTGTAATTGCTTAATAACAATATTTTCAGTGCCACAGTGCCCTTCTGATTGTCCTAATAATTCTATTAAAACAGCTCCTCCTCCTTTCGTCTTCCGTGAAAAACAAAAGAGATACGTGAAACAGAGCTGTGATTCCTAAATTGTGATATGTGTATGATAAAATGGTGTCATAGACAGTGATACAAACATACACTTGGTTGTTTTACAGTGAACAGGACAGGCACATTCTGTAGATAATCAGAAAAGAACTTAACACATCATAAAGTTTCATAGCCACAAGCCAAAGCTCAATTTGAAGCCTTAAGAATGATATGATTATCATATAGGGAGATTGGTAACTAAAACCAGAAGAGACTGTTGACTGTGTTCTTGTGATTCTGAAGTAAGATTACAAGTTAGAAAGCAATCTGAGACTTTTGATAAAAATACTAGATCACTTAGTGACTAGACAATGTCACAAACCAATGTTGGAGTCCAGTGTTTACAAGTACTAAAATTCTGATATATGACAGATGCATGAAATCCTGTGTGTGGGCTATGGAAGGTACAGATAAGGGAGGAGTCTAAATATGATTAAGATCTACTATAAGAAATGCACAAAAATTCAATAAAAAATATACACTGAGAGGCTGGAGAGATGGCTCAGCAGTTAAGAGCACTGGCTGCACTTGCAGAGGATCCGGGTTTGATTCCCAGTACCACATGGCCACTAACAACTGTCCATAACTCCAGTTCCAGGGGATCCGATGACCTCCGCAGTCATTGCATGACACGGGTGCACTTACATGCATGCAGGCAATACACTCATACACATAAAATAAATTAAAAATAATAACAAATATATGTAGAAAAATATTAGAATTCTAAATATGAGGTCCTAAGAGTTGCAAAAGAGCTATCCAAGTACTGCCATCAAAAACTTTCCAAGTGTAAATAGCACAGACTAGCCTCAAACACATGGAAATAGCCCTAGAAGAGGAGGAGAAATGAACACCGTGATTTGCTTCCTCCTTGAGAAGCCAGAGCAAAGTCAGCGTATCCAACCTCACCTACTAAATAGAAGAACTGTAAGGCAAACTTTTTAAACTCTTGAGTTTGTGGTGACTTATTACACAGTGGTATGAACCAAATATCCTGTACATGCATGCGTGTGTGTGAGTGTGTGTGTGTGTGTGTGTGTGTGTGTGTGTGTGTGTGTGTGTGCAATTCTATTTAGGGAGTCTGAGAGGGCTTCAGATAGTTGGAAGTCATGGGTGGTGGAGGTGGGGATTCGAGCTATGCCTGTGCTGTGGGCAGAGGAGATGCCTAGTCCAGCCATAATAGGAAGGAGTTGAGGGGACCCGTTTTGGTGGAATGGTGAGGATGGAAGGGATGTCATGAGTGGGGAAGACACTGTTTGGTTGTTTGTGGGGAGCTGGATGTCAGGGTGTTGGAAGACTAGGGTGCAAACACTAGACAAGTTGGCAGAGAGACAGGTATAGGTGGAGGAGCCGGGGAGGAAGACGACTCCTGAGGAGTTGAGGCAGAACGAGTATGACAGTGTAAGGAGATGAGAAAAGACTGTTAACGTTGTGACCAATCTGGTTCTCATCTTCCCAAATTAGATATTCACCTGACAATGCAACTGCTTGGATGGGCTGGGAATGGAAGAGGGGGCAACGGATATGGGGGTTTAGGATGGATTTTAATTGAAAGTGGGTTGGGTGGAGAGATAGGTTGACAGGGAGAGTTTTACTGTCACAGTCAAAGAGGGAAAGGACCTTGCAGTGGTGGGGGGGGCAGAATTGGATGAGGGGCAGTGCATCCAGGGTGTGGCAGGGGATGTGACGAAGAGAAGCAGTGGTCCAGCAGGAAGAGGAGCTGTAGGAGTCTAGCAACAGGTGAGGGGGTCTGTAGAACTGCAGGGGGTTTTTCCATTTGCCATCCTTTCGTTTTAGGGCAGTGGAGAACAGATTGTCTTTGGAAAGGTCCTTCTTTTGGTGGGCAGAGGGGGCTGGATTCGGAAGGCATGCTTGCAGAGTGAGGTGCAAAGATTACCTAGAAAGGTTGAGAGGAGGAATTGGGGAAGGAGATATGCAAAGAGGGGCTTGTGAGGGAGGAGGGTGTCAGTGGATATGGGCCCTCACAGCGGGTGCTCAAAGGATTCTAGTTGGGTGTCTGTTGGCCGGGGATGCTTTACAGAAGTAAGATGGGTGAGAATGGGAAATATGCCTGTTGAGTGGATCAATTAGAGGCCGGCAATGGCCCATCAGCCAGGGTTATGGAGAGTAGGGGATTGGGAGGGACCAGAAAAGGTGAAGTAGTTTTGAAAGGTCAGTTATGGGTATGGGGTTTGGGAATGAGTCAGTCTTTAGAAAAAGCTGTCATTTCATGGGGGGATTCTATCCATGGGGGCGGGGGTTGGGATGGTGGGGAACCTTGTACCTCAGTGGAAAGACAAACCCAGCATTTGGAAAAAAAATGGAATTAGTGCTTTGTAGGAGTTGGTAGGATCACCAAGGAGAGGAATCCTGCGTCCAGACCACCACCAATGACTAGTATCAATCATTCAGTATCGGGACCCCACCACCATCATTACACGATCATTTCTAATTACACAGCAGCAAGTCCATCCCTATCTCTCTAACACTACAATTCAGTAAAGAAACTGAAGAAAAACAAAAGTAACAGCCATGTTTCCAACTCAAGTACATCAACAAAAGTACTTTAAAATAATTACAGTATATTTACCTTTCTTGTTCGTGATAAAGCAACTAAAGGAATTTAGGCTGCTTTTGGCTCACTTTGAGGCCACAGTCCATTACGGAAGGAAAGGTGGCTGCGGAACACAGTTTGGTTTCATTTCCAGAGGCAGGAAGCAGAGGTAAAGAATGCTGGGGCTGTCGTTGCTTTCTCCTGGTGCCTCTGACTGGGACCCCAGTCTATGCCACAGTGCTGCCCACATTCAGGCTGTGACTTTGCTCCTCAGTCAAACCTCTCTAAAACCTCCTCACAGTGATGATGTTTCCAGATCCAGCCAAGTCGTCACAGAGTTTGCAAACTGATACTTTTGTGACGGCATGACTCCAGATATCAACATTCTTCATCATTCATCGTTGCTTTGTTGTCTAAATGCAACATAATGAGAGGAAGGGAGAAGTGGGCTGCGTCCTCCCTTAAGTCACAGCGATTCACATTTGAAATCATGATTGCTGGAGACATTTTATTACCCTCCCAAAGAAGGTTTGTGGGCCAAATCAGAAAAAAAATTGATTTGAAATAAAGTAAATATATAAATAATAAACATACACAATGATAGAGGTAATACACAATAAATAAGAGACATAATGTTTTACACACACGCCCCACAGCTCAGGAAAAACCAGGCCTGCTCAATATAGGGATTCTGTGTGATAAATTCCAGGAATCAATGCATCAGTCACTAAGGCAAAAATCACCCTGTGTATTCCTAATCCTGTTTTGCCAATTTACATGGCATTTTCGTTCAAGCCTTAGTTAAAATCGCAGAATGTAGTGTTTATGTTTTAAGAAGAAAAATCATAATACATAATACGTATAGACACATTTGATACAGCTATCCCATGCCACATGCACATTTGTATCTAAAGTGTTGAAGACAGCTATGCTGAGTTGTTTCTTGCCCAATCTTCTTGGAAACCACATGTGAACATTTACAATGTTGTTGGCAAGGTTAATGGTGCAGTTGGTGGTCATGGAAATAAATGACGTTAACTGGACTGGGCTGGGATTCTGCCCATCATCCTTATTCTCATAAACACAATACGCTAACCAACTGTTGCTCACTCCAAGCCAACCAAAGTGAAGCCTTCTCCAAATTCCCTTCACCTACCACGACAGACTTGGATGGAAACCTGATTTCATGCTTGGTTAAGTTGGTGAAGTTTGGCCAAGTCCATCTCATCACTGACCTTACCACGATGGCTCACCCTGCCCATGGCGGTCATCCCCACTAGAAATACTCAGAGACTCTTTGTCCTTTTAGTGCTGTTGGTCTGCTCCTCATGAGGTAGTGTCTCCAGAGTCAGAGTTAGACACATATTTATTGAAAGGGGATCAGGTGGAATCTACATTGTGCAATCTGCTTTTGGGTGAATAAATACCTTCTGGAAGATTAATTATGCTCACTTCGAAGAAAGCAGGAATATATATTTTGTTGCTGTCACTAATCCATAGTTAGTATATATGTTGCCACATACACGAATATATGGAGAGATATAGATAGAGTTTCAATAACCTTTAGAATGACTAGCTTTATTTTGACAAAACACTTAAAGGGATACATGAATACATTTTTAAAAAATCTGTTTTCCTTTAGCCTATTCATAACTTATAGAATCGCATCCACACAGACTATTAGTCTTTGGTTAAAAAAAACTAAGGGAGAGGCAAGTGGATCTCTGTGAGATGGAGGCCACGCTGGTCTACATAGTGAGTCCCAGGCCATCTGGGGCTAGGGGAAACTCTGTCTTTAAAAAAAAAAGAAAGAGATGGCTATAAATATAAATATTTGATATGCTAAATATTATTTGAAATTAGATTTGCTTTTAATGGCTCTACACCGAGGAAGAAAATTATACTTAAAAGAAAGAACTTTTAAAAATGTTCACTTCTCTCCAGGGAAAATGGGACCATTTGCCTATAAATACCCACATCATTCCCATTTAAAAATAAATACCCTAAATATTGCCTGCCACAACTCAAATCCTATCATTAGCAAGAAACTCTTGTAAAGAGGCATTTCATTAAATTAATCCATGTAAGAAGGCATGAGACATGTACCATACTTTAGGAAAGAAAAAAAAATCACATAAATAAATCAGTGGGATGGGATGTTTTCCCTCACATATTATATATTCCAACGTTTTCTCCAATATGAAAATAACTCTGACCACTTGGCTGATGAAAAACTGGACCTAAGTAAATATTGCCAGACCCTGGACGGCTGAGCTCAAGTCATGGGGGGTAAAACCAGAAAAGAAAACGAAGCAAACAAATCACATGGCTTTTTGAGTTTTAAAGAAAAGTTTCATGTTGGCTAATTCAGAAAAAAATTCAAGCAAGATGAGAATATAAATAATAGTTAAACATACCTGAGTAAGGAAAGAGGTAATTTACTATAAATAGGAGAGGTGACATTTTTTTTAAAGAAAAAGATGTGCCGCATTAGCAAGTAAGGATCAATGACCTCTTTATTTGAATTTCCACCTGAAAATATTGGTAAATAAATTCTGCTTCCTGTTATAATTCCCCCAGTTCCCCCACACCCTCCCTTGCTCTCTGCTAAAGCTTGGTAAGCCAAAGAGAATGTGAAAGTCCTCACTCTAATACTTTGAGATTTGAGCAACACAACAGGCGTTCTCGATAAATTCACACCAGATATGAATGCAGGGGATACATTTCATTCATAGAACACTTGTTTACGAGAGGGGTCCTGAGTTCAAGCCTCAGTGCTAGAAAAAAGAGCATAAATCCAGTTAAAAAAATCATTCATGGCCAGTTTATTAGAGAAACAGTGATCAAAGTGTGATACTGTCCTATGAAGAAAATGCTAATTATAGGCATATTTATTATCTATATGACTGAAATGCTCTGGTTCTCAGAAGTAAGCAGGGTCAGGTCTTCAACTCTTTCTGTGGTATGGTATTTACATTCATATCACAAACCTAAGGATTTTTCTAGAGTGACAATTCAGGGCATTCAGCGATGACTTGAAGTTAAGAGTGCATGTTGCCCTCGCAAGGACCTGAGTTGTGTTTCCCTGGAACTGCAGTTATAGATGGTTGTTAGTTATCATGTGGGTGCTGGGAACTGAACCCAGGTCCTCTGCAAGAGCAGTGAGTGCTCTTAACTGCTCAGCCATCTCTCTAGCCCTAATTCCATTACTATTTAAAATTTTTTTTCAAGGCTTTATAGCTGGTAACAAGGCTCTAAGTGACATTTTCCATGTGTCACATGTTCAGTCATTCATTCGCTTTTCAATGTGTTTTTAAAGAAAGATTACTTATAGGCCAGTAAATCCAAACAAGATGAGATTTGCAGGGTTGGAGAGATGGCTCAGCGGTTGAGAGCACTGGCTGCTCTTCCAGAGGACCCGGGTTCAGTTCCCATCACCTATGTGGCAGCTCACAACTGTTCTTAACTCCAGTTCCATGGATATTATACCCTCTTCTCACCTCCATAGGAGCTGCACAATAGGTTGCACTTATATACGTGCAGGCAAAACACTCATACACATAAAAAATAAATTTCAAAGGATTAGATTTGGCCTCTGCTAGCTCAAAATCTCAAATGTTTGGAGCCGAAATGGAAGCCTGTGATTGACAAGTGATCATGTCTATTTCCACGTGATGGTTGTGTCATCATTGGGTATGTCTTTGTACTCAGGTTTCAACTTTATGGTTCAGTCTCCAGATGAATGTCGGCATTCTAGTCCCCATAGCAGTTTTCAAAAGTACAAGAAAGGAAATGGGAAAAAAAGAAGATAAAGGGAAGGAAGGATGTGCAGGGGACAGAAGAGGAGAGGAAGGACGGGAAAGAGGGAGGAGAGCACATACCTTTGTTTTAAAGACACGTCCCTCAGGCTGGAGAGATGACTCGGTGCTTAAGAGCACTGGCTGCTCTTGCAGAAGAACTGGGTTTGAATCCCAGCAACAATTGTCTATAACTCCATGTGCTGGATAGCTTTAGTGTCAACTTGACACACCTGGGTTGAGGGAGCCTCAATCGGGGAATTGCCTCTATTGGACTGGCCTGTGGCCATGTCTGAGGGGCATCTTCTTGATGAGTGATGTGGGCGGGCCCAGCGCACTGTGGGTGGTGCCACCCCTGGGCAGGTGGGTCTGTGTTGCATAAGAAAGAAGGCTGAGCAGGGGCCAGGGGAGCAAGCCAGTAAGCAGCGTTCCTCCATGACCTGTACTCCAGCTCCTGCCTCCAGGTTCCTGCCCTGAGTTCCTACCTTGGGCTCCAGGATGAACTGTGACCTGGGATATGTAAGCTAAATAAACCCTTTCTTCCTCAAGTTGGTAGTGGTCCAAGTGTTTTGTCACAGCAATGAAGAACAAACTAGGACACTCCAATTCCAAGAGATCTGATGGCCTCATCTGTCCTCTGTGGGCAATGCATGGCATGGGTGCACTTACATACATGCAGGCAATGCACTTGTACACATAAAATTAAAAAAATAAATAAATAAACAAAATAATAATAAATAAATTTAGATACTTCCAAGTTACTTTCTCACACTACCAAACTGCCAATTCTTATATAATTCGTATAACAAAATAGACTTAACTTATTACAAGAGTAAAATGGAAAATATATTGTTTAGTTTGGGTTTCATAATTCTGCTCATAAAGAAGCGTATAAGTAGGCTGGAACAAACACAGGGCCACTCCTCATAGTGGGACTAAAACGGCGAACAACTTCTACTTTCATACCACTGTTTAAGTTTAAACCTGTTTTATTAGAAACTTTTCTGTTGCTGTGATAGAAACACTGACCCAAGCAATTTATAGAAGGACGAGTTTATTTGAGCTTACGGTTCCAGGGGAATTACAGTCCATCATGGCAGGGAGCCATGGTGGCTGGAGGTGGCTGGAGCAGGAGCAGCAGAAGCTAAGCTCTCACATCATCACACAGAGACAGGAAGCAAGAGAGCAACTGGAGATCTGGCCCCCAGTGACATGCTTCCTCCAGGGTAGCCACACCTTCTAAGACGTCTCAAAACAGTGCCACCAACTGGGGACAAAATGTCCAAATACTTGGAGCCTATGGGGAACATTTTCATTCCAACCATCACAGCTGTTGAATATAATGTGGAAGACAGCCCCCATCCACCTTCTCTCTCTCTCTCTCTCTCTCTCTCTCTCTCTCTCTCTCTCTGTGTGTGTGTGGTTTTGTATATCCATGTGTGCACACATGCACACACAGTGCTTACCTATCACAGTGCCTAAATGCTCCTAGATAGCATGTACTGAGTTGATGGACACATTTTCCTCAACTCTCCTGGTTTTAGTTCAGCATCTAACTCCACTTAGTTCAGCATCTAACTCCACTGATGCTGTTGCCACAGTGAAAGTGTCTGGTTTGCTTTTAAACAAAATGAAACTTCTCTCTTCACATCTTTCATGAGACAAAGGACATAAAAGTCAGATCTGGATACTCCTTTTTTTTACTTGTATGAATGTATTGCCTGTGTATAGTTAGGTGCATCCATATTATGCAATGCCAGTGTAGGTTAGAAGAGGGTGTTAAATTCCCCTGGAACTGGAGTTATAGATGGTTGTTAGTCACTATGTGGGTACTGGGAATCAAACCTGTGTCCTCTGCAAGAGCAGCTAGTACTTGTATCTTCTGAGCCATCTCTCCAGCCCTGAATCTGGATACGTTGTGTACCTGTAGGCATGTATCATTTAGTAATATGGACAAATTACAGGCAATGTGATCTTAGGAGATGGTGTTACTTTCTGGACTAGAAAGTATACTTAAACAAAAGAAGATTCCTTGTGAAGTCACTAGGCCACACAATCTCATGGGAGTACCACCCTGTATGTGCTCCTGCCTCATTCAAAACATTATTAGTGACTATAGAACTGTACTGACACCCAGCTCCCCTGATTTCACATGCTTCCCTGTTTTTGTTGGTTTATATTTTTTGACATTTTATGACTAATTCTCCTACCTCTGTGAAGTACTATGACATAAATTGACTATTCTTTATTGGCAATTCCTGTTGACATTTCTTTTTAGGATCTAGTTTCTGTTAATTCCTCTGTCTACTGTCTATTGAATGTTCTGATAATGTCTTTATGAGTATAAAAGTTTGTATTCCTTATCTGTTGCTGCTTAATAAGCATTCTAAGTGTAGTTGATTAACAGTTGTTGATCAACTCTTATAGCCTCTGGTGTCTGGGTACGTGGATGAGGTGTATCTGGGTGGTCCTGCCTCTGAGACTCTGGTGAGACTGATGTCAAGCTTTCACTTTATGCTTGGGATGTCCTTCAGGGCTCTGTGAAGAGTTAAAGAACTGAAAATCCATTCATGTGATTGGTAGCAGGCCCAGTTTCTCACCAAATATTGGTAAAGAGCTCCAGTTTCTCTCCACGGGGTCTTCCCTTTTACTTCCCCCTCAGAAATAGATGAGAGAAGTTGAGGAGGAGAGGGGAGGGTCATGAAAGGGAGGAGAGAGAAGAGGTGGAGAAAGGAAGGGAGGGAGGAAAGGAGTGGAAATAGAGAATGAAGAGGAGGGAGAGAGATAAAGGACACACTTGGAATCTAATATCAAAGACATAAGCCACTGCCCATGTCTTAAAATGTTGCTCAAATACATCCAAAATGAGCAGAAAAGTGGGCCATTAGGGCAGAAGTACGCAGACTGCAAATACCAGGCTTTGCAGATCATGGGAAACCATTTTGTAAGTTCATTTCTGTGGTTTGTGTTGTTCTAATTCATTTTCTTTTAGTTATAGACCTTGGGGAGCGAGAACACAAGCATGCATAGATTCCTTCTGTCTGTACCAACAGAGATCCACAGTAGGTTTTTTTTAAAGAAAGATTTTCTAAAGGATACATGGGGTTAGTTCATCAGTCAGGGGAAATTTCCACTACTAAATTCTTTTAAGATTTGAGCCCATCTCCACAATGGCAAGAATAAGAAACCTTGAAATACCAAGCGGTCAAAAACATAACCAGATTTATTCCATGCCAATTGAATTACTCATAGAAAATTTGCCAGTGAGAGCCATATACTACCTGTTGTTCTAAAACCTTGACTAATACAGATGAAATTCTACCTGCCATTTCTATTAAAGGAATGCTGGGCATTTAAACTGAATTTTCTGGGACTAGCTGTTTTCTGTATTTTTTCACTTTTTAGGTTGTTGAGAAGAAAGGATTGGCCAGGGGCAATGTTCTGGAATGAGAATATGATATACAAATGCTTTCCTCCGTGTCAGGAAGAGAATATGTTCTTAATCATGAAGAAATTGCATATTGATTGGTTAAGTTGGCCTTTATAAGGCTGGGACTGAAGATAACAGAAGGCGTAATATCTGATGAAGTGCATTTGCAACCATTTCATTTTCAAGAGGTGGATTGGGTGGCTAATATAATAAATGCAGAATATGTACTGGCATTTTCTACAGTCTCACCACAGTGACAATGTTACACCATCCTGGCCTCAACTCTTCCACCATTGGGTTCTGCTCTGCACACTCCCATTGGTTTACAGAAACTCAAGTACATTCACTGAAGACTTTAGCCAGCAAAATATTTAAAACAGTGTTTTACTTTGGGCTGCTCTATATTGTAGGAGGAATTGTTAATTAATGAACATTAATTAAACAAGCAAATATGTGTATTTGGAATAACTGACTGACAGAGTTAGTATCTGAAAACTTGTACTATTTATAATATTTATAATATTGACGTGATTTTCCTAGGCTCATTGGAACACAAAGGTTAAGGTATAATAATATTTGATGTATAATTACCAGAAAGTTTATCATACTGCTGTAGTTAATAAATAGAGCAATTCATTTGCTGACAGCATATTATATAGGTATGAATCATGCACACACTGGTCTTATATTAAAATTAATATGTACACATGTCAAGTACATACAGACATACTGAGGTCTAGGGAGCATATTTAGGTACATATATATAATTTTGTGTGTATGAGTTTTTAGCCTGCATGTATGTAATTGCACCTATGTCATGCAGTGCCTGAATAAGCCAGAAGAGGGCATCAGATCTCCTGGAACTGGAGTTAGGATGGTTGTTACCTGCCATATGGGTGCTGGAAGTCAAAACCGGGTCCTCTGCAAGAGCAGTCAGTGCTCTTAATATCTGAGCCATCTCTCCAGATGCAATTTATATGCTTTTATGTTATGAGTGTTTTGCTTGCATCTATGCAAGTGCACCCACATTGTTTAATGCCTGGGAATGCCAGAGAAAGGTATCAGCTCTCTTCACAATGGAGTTAAGGATTGTTGTTAACCAGAATGTGGGTGCTGGGAACTGAAACCAGTGCTCTTAACTGCTGAGCCACCTCTCCAGTCCCCTAGAGAGCACACCTTGAAACACTTTTCTGAATACTTTTCTGGGTAATTATCAGTGGCCATGATTCACTAATAGGATGGTTGCAAAAGCCCCATGAGAAAATCAAATATTGTCTGAATGAAGAAATACTTGCTCAGTTGTAAATCTCAAACTACACGTTTTCAACATTGTCAGTTAACAAAACAGTTTTGACAACCACCATGAGACCTAGTCTTAGTAGTGGAAAAAAAGCCCTTAGTTATTCTATAATATAAAGAGTAAAAACTGATGCTGTCCTTAGTAGAAAAATACATGACCATGTATATGTCTTCCAGAAGAAACTGTTCCCCCTTCGAATAGGATGTGAGAGGACATGATTGCTTTCCTAGGCAATGATTCTCTGAAGAGTGCCTCAGAATTCACAACAGCCTTTGGCTGAAGCTCACGCTGAAATTCTATGGTTCAGAAATCAGGAAAACGTGACACTGTATCTTCACATTTTTCTGAATGCCTTTTGCCGAGAAGAGACGTCTCTGGTCCAGAGTGGACGGAGGGTGAACATCTACAGGTATATATTCCATAGACCCTCGGAGGTAATATTCCTAAGCATCAGAGGACTGCAGACATTCCTGAGAATGCTCATAGGTGTGAAGAGGTCTGCATCCACAGCACGGAGGCTGATAGCTAGAGGTCATAGTGAACCAGGACCAATAGTAGCAAGTGCCAGGCAATGATGAAAGAACCAGCTGCCACCAGTTCTGTTGGGCAGCCAGCAGTTGTTAATGGCATAAAGATTTGAGACTCAGTTAACCAACTTCTAATGGGAGTCTACTAACAGTTACTTGATGGAATTAAGAAAAATCATACCAAAAATATTAAATGACCAATACACAGTATTTCACGTCAAGATCATTCAGTTATTATTGTCTCCCTGTTTATTTTTAGCATCAGAGGGTGATGTCACAGACTTTTGTGGCCTCTGAATTTCAATAGGTTTATTTTAAATTTAGATTACAAAATCTTCAGTGGCAGACTTCAAAATACATTGATGAAATAAGGATTCTAATATCTATCACCCTAAATAACATGACAATCTTTTGTCTACCGAACATAGCTTCAGTTGTGATTAGATTCCTATAAACAATGTGCAAAATCTCTCCTTATTTTCCTATTTGATATTTAATTTCAATACCCAACTTTTAGTTTTGTAAATACAAATCTGAAGTAATGAGGTAAAGGCATAAAATAACCTTTTGGTTAAGTTTCCTCAAGAAGAGACGATACTTGCAAAAGGTGGAGAGCAATTAGAAGAGCATGCTATCAATAATTCTTTGGCTAAGGCCTGTTTTCCATCTCCACAGTTCTATGCTGGGTTTGTGTCTGCTTGAGTTTGCATGCTGATGACTGCTGGGTGAGGAAGAAGTGATCTTCTCAAAGGGAGGGATTCTAGATTGGCTGACTAGACCCTAGTGGATGAACTTGCACTGAGGGACATCTGGGGACACTAACTTGACATGGAAGGCCTTAACACAAATGACAGAATGTGTGGATTCCAGTGGGAGGGGTTGCTGGAGCATGCCAGTGGGGAAGGGGGGATAATGATGATTAAGATGTTCTATGAAATACACAAAAGTTCAGTAAAAATGTATAAAAACAGAGTGTGCTATGGAAAAGTGAATTATCTCTCTGAAAAATGTATCTGTGGAAATTCTATGATTCATTATGAAGGTATTAAACGTGGGAACTTTGGAAGGTTATTAGGTTATAAATGTGAAGTGGTTGTCGACAGAGTAGGACCCTTTTATACAGGAACCCTGAGGACTCTCTTGTCCTTTGTCCTCCATATAAGAATACATAGAGGTTGACAGCCTCCAAAGTGGAAGGCACCTTCCTGTTCTGAAGCTAACTTTACTGGCATCCGTATGTCCCACTGGTTATAAAAACTAGCCCTCAGTTTTTTAATTCCCCCAGTCTATGGAACTTTCTTATGATGCTTACAACTAAGAATGAGCTTCTTCTTGTTCAGAAGTGTGGGCAGATTGAGAAGAACCATTCAGAGAAGGTGGCAGGCTCATAGATGAACACTAGACACCATGACCCTCCATCCCTGAGCCTTAAGGATACAGAAGAGATTGACAGTACCTACATCTTCTATGAGCAGTCACCTCAGCAATGAAGCCATCCCTCAGAAGCTGTGGTCAGGGGATGAGGAACAAATATAACAGCTCTAGTGTCCGTTGGTGGTAAGTCAAGAAAACTGACTCCTCTGTCTCTGTCCCTGCCCCGACCCCCGCCCTATGTTTTCCTGTCAGGGCTTTCTTTTGATCAAATGCATACAGAAGCTAAAAGCCTAGAACCCAGGTAAGGTAATACTTCCAGGTAGGTCTATAGGTGCAGAAAGAGAAATGTCCAGAGGAAGGAACCCAGTGGTTGAGTGAGAGGCCAGTACGGATAAAGGCTTATTGGTGTGGGAGTTCCCTATTTGGAAAGTAAGAGCAGCTGAGACATAAAAACCATTCACAAGACTAGAAATAAAAGATTCAGTTAATAATTTCTAGGATATATCTGTATCCATGCAGACGGAGTGTACTATTTGGCAACGTACTCTGTGGCCTGTTAATGGATGGGTGTATCTCAGGAATCTGTATAAATGCTCTAGTCTGGATGGTTAATGAAACATCTGACCAAGGAGTCACAGAACTGATCACATTTGTTTCTGGAAAACAGATAGATTTGTAAGTTTTTCCCATTCAATTCAAGGTCCTAGATTTTTTTGCTCCGTTTATTTGAAAGTGTGTCTTCAACTACAAAC
>NW_008353604.1:1218649-1237159 GCF_000622305.1 Nannospalax galili | reverse complement strand
TTAAGAATGAACGAAAATATTTTATTATAGAATTATTAGTTTATATATTTTAGTAGTTTTCCTTTGTACTTAGATGATTACATGTGGCAATTTTATCATCACCAGAAAAAAATAAAAATCTATTTCATATGAGTATAAACCAGATGTTGCAGACGTGGACTGAGTAAATTGGAACAGTATAGGATTTTGGGTCTTACAGGTACTTGGACTGTTTTGTTGTCTCAATGTATAGAGGAAGAAATGAGCAGTTCATAAAGATGGTGCCAAACCAAATTCTGACATCTTAAGGTGATGCGGTCGTCTCTTTGCCTCTCAGCACAGGCCTTTCTTAAATAAACAAATCTTCAAGTAGATAAGTTATTAGAAGATGGTGACAACAGAGTGGAAGGTGCGTTAGTACATTATGTCCCAAATGTGATACATGGTCTGCTTCAACTTCTGTTAGAAGTAGCTCTGGAACTTTCTTCCATTGCAAGTCATACCATATCAAATGCTTCTGCTTCAGGGAATATGATTTGAGCCACACAGCGTTGCAGTGTATATATTCACATAATTGGCTATAAAATTAAATGCCATTATAATTTTTTTATTCCCTAAAACTTTTCATCTGCTTGGCAACTGAATTTTAGAACCCTATCTAATAGCTTTGAGTAGTTGGATCGATGGGATTCTGGACCATTCTATTCATTTGGAATTTGGAATTCCTTATCTTTAATGTGATGGTAGAACACTGAACTGTATCTACAGCTACGGAGAAAGCACTCCAAAACTTCATAATCTTTCACTTTTTATTTTCAAATCTAAATGGAGAAAGGCAGAAGAGATTGTCTGATGTCTTTTTCTTTCACGATTTCAGTCAGTTTAAGAGGGCCTTGTGAAACAGTTAATTCCATAGTGAGTTTAGTCTAAAATACACCAATGATGACTAGTCTTGAAAAAAATACTTGAACTCAACAGAGACTTGTTTTAAAGTCCTAGACAAAATCATTACTTCGTGAGAAAAACAGAAGGTGTTTGGAAACCTACATTTTGTATTGGGTGAAGACTCAATAAAATGTTATCTCACACTAATGAGTTTTGGCGATTTTTCTTTTCTTTCTGAGAATTCCGTCTGTGGTATTACAACCATTAAGCCAAATAGATGTCCCCTGCAATAATTGTCCTGAAGATCCAATGACAGATGGCAAGCCGCTGGGACACAGTACATTGTCTGGAAGGCAGCATGAAATTTTAACCCTGTCTTCCTTTGTCTAAGGGTTCAGTAGTCTTTAATTTCTTTTTCTTGTTTCCAAAAAGAATTTGCTGTAATTGCCTAAGTCAAGGTTTGGCAAACTTTCTGCAAAGAACCAGACAGTAAATATTTTTGTCTTTGTAGACTAGTCACTGTTATATCAAGTCTGCTGTTAGAGTAGCAAGCCATCATAGATGATACATACATGGGTGAGTTTAGCTGTCTTCTAATAAAACTTTATTTATAAAAATAGGCAGAGTGCCGATTTATTTCTCATTCTACAGATTGCTAATTTCTGGCTTGGGTGACTTTTACCTAAAGTGTCAAAAACTGGAGCTGGAGAGATGGATCAGCAGTTAAGAACATGGTCTGTTCTTGTAGAAGACCCAGATTCAGTTCCCAGTGCCCATATGGCAGCTGACAACTGCCTGTAACTCCATTTCCAGGGGATCCAATACCCACATCCTGCCTCCATGGACATGAATGCACATAGTGCACTTACTATGTCCTGGCAAAACACTCACACACAGAAAATAAAAATAATAAATAAATAAATTAAAAGTGTGAAGAATATAGAGGAAAAAGTTTTCTCATGGAACGAGAACCTTGCTTAGCTGTCTTTGAAAGGCAGACAAAGTGGGTCATGTCTCCCTTTAGGCACAGAAGTTCCTAGTAACTCGTGGATTTGGTTTATTTAACCTGTTGGGAGAATTTTTCTGATAATATACACATTTTAAGTATCCTCTTCTTTCTAGGCATCTTTATGTTAATTTTTTTTGACAATGGCCATTACCAGAGGTTTTCAATTTAGTTCTTAATCTCAACTATTCTGCATAACAAAATCTGAATTTGTTTCAATTTGGAAAATACTGAAGGTTTCATGTTTGGCTTTCTTTCCTATACTAATTTTACTTTTATCTCATACACCTTCATTTTATAAATTTGAGAAAAAGAAGGGAAACCAAAAATATCAGCCCAGATAGCAATGAATTTTATGATCTTGTGTTATTTTCCCTGTGTCTCTGAAATGGATTGTTATCTGTAGCAACAAATAATTATTTGAGAACTGTTTGAATGATGGCTTATTGGATAAAGCAACTTGCTTCTAAGCCTGACAACCAATTCCAGGGACCCAAATGAAGGAAGGCAAGAACCAACATCTGCAAGTTATCCTCAGACCTCCATGTGCACACTGTTGCATGTACACTTCCTAGTGCCCCAATAAAGGTAATATATATTATTTGAAGATGCGTACATGAATATAAGGTATTTATAATAATTCTTTTCATACAACACGCTAAGTAAATAGTTGCTAATATATCTAATTAACTAAAGGAAAATTGGCATATCGTTAGATGCTACCATCGTGTGGCCTAATCCTATTTTTGGTTTAGAAATTTTAAATGTCAAATTTGTACAACATTATACCCCTTAGGAATAGAATTAGATTAAAACTCTATCATTATCAGTTATACTAATTATCAAAATTATAGAGGTAGGTTAGATAGGAGGCTTTTAACTTCTGCATTCTTGGTGGTGGGTGACAATTATTTTGTTCGTAAAGGTGATGATGATATTCGAACAGATCTTATAAGGCAGTCTTTGAACAGCATTTCAATTAGCCCACAGAGCATCTGCAGTATTCTTTTCATTCTCTGCATGGAACTCTCCTTGTAACAGTCACCCACTGACATACACACTGTCATATTCCAGGACTCCCTTCCCAGCCACAGAAGCAAACAGAGTCAGGTGAATCAAGTGTGTTTTTCAGGGTCTTGTGGGAATCACTACATATTCTCTTCACTGGGGCAGAGGAGACAGACCAACAGCTCGGCTTAAAGCCTGAGCAAGGGCTGTCTGTGCTACGAAATGTCCATTCACAGTTTTGACAAGGAATTTCCTCAAGGGTCACTGGTTGTTTTGTCCTGATGCATTGCAGTTTATCCCTTTTTCTTGGCATTTATGTTGTGTAGGTAATTGGGGCTGGAGAGTCTTGAAACCATTTGACTTGTGGAAGAAAATTGCTTGGAGCACTATGAAAATATCATTGAGACCATGTGGTTTTTCAACTCTATTGCACTGTACTCTCCTTCCCAATTATTTCCAGCTGTGTCTAGCCAGTATGTGTAGCTTCATAGCCCCCCCCCCATATATATGTTTGTGAAGTACTATTTTTGTTTATTTGCTCAAATGAGTGTCAAATGTCAGGTAGAGGTGGAGGATTCTGCCTGTGTCAAGGTCTCCTAGAATATCATGTTTCCTTGTTTGTCCTGATGTTGGTTTGTGTTTTTGACAAAAATGGAAGTAAAACTTAGATTAAAATTCTCAGCAATCTAAACTCCATTTGATGACCTTTGCACATGTAGATGTGGTGACATTTCACTTACAATGTCTAAGAATAAAGATGTGAAAATCAGATTCATAGCTAAGTGAGGACTATGACATCTTGTTGATGCCCCAACTCCCTCTCTCCTAGCAGCATCCAGTTAACAATGAGTCATTCAATGATTGACAAGGATGTGTTCTCTATGCTGGCTTGCTTTCGTAGTGCTAGAAGGTACTACGTAGCTTGCTGGAGGTGAAAAGACAGCAATGGTCTTACCCATCTCTGGACCCTACATACTATAACCCTGACCTAGGCCACATGTACCCTCCAGTACAATGCAATGGTTATTATGTGCTAACTAAACACTTTCTAAACACTTTTTGATTAGATTTCAGGCCTTCTCAAGAGGAGGACATCATTTGCCTGGTACTTTAATCCTCATCTAACCATCATGACTTTGGAGGCCATAGACCATAGGATGGAATCTACTATTGTTATGTTGCTAAATGGTCATTGTTTATATCTGTAGACCTTGACTACTCTTAATCTTCACCAGAGAAGCTTCTTTCTGTAATGGAAAGATGCGTAACTGATCAGTTCTGAAAATAACAGATTAGATGGCTCGGTCCTAAATGGGGCATTTGGGTTAGCCCCCCACCCCCAGGCTCAAAGACCATTGAGGAAGAGAAATCAGAAAGAATGTCAGAGCTAGGGGATATGGAGGAGAGTAGTGGTATGTGCTCTTCTTGACATAACTTGGCTATCACAATCATGAACTCATAGCAGCTGTGGTTACCCGCACAAGACTTGCACAAGATCAAGCCAGTCAAAATCCCAGCAGAGATGGGTAGATTACTTCCAGGCCTCACCCCTTACTGAGGAACAGTTGGCATGGACAGTTGCTGGGGGGAGAAGAATCATTCTTTTTTTGAGGATGTGAACACTGATAGGTTTCCCATGCTCCCGAGGATGGCTCCACATCTAGGCAGCACTAACTGTACTTATGGCTCAGCAGTTAAGAACACATACTGCTCTTAAAAACAACCCATGCTGGGTAATTCACAGATACTTGTAACTCTGGCTTTAGGGAGATCCAATGCCCCTCTGGACACCTGCACTCACTATACATACCCACATATAGGCGCCCATACATACACATAATTAAAAATAATAAAAATAATCTTTTAAGATATAAAGATGAATACAGACATAAAAGTAACAAAAATAAAACTTGGACACCCAGTCTATTTCAGAATGCTTCACTCCCTTTTCCTCTCCATGATGAAATTGTCTACATAAGACTAATAACTAATTCAAATTCTGATGGGCGTACATGTGTCCAATGGACAAGTATCAAGAATACCTCCTGGGTACCTATTCTCAGAGGCGATATCAAAAGGACTGGTATGACATGAACAACCACCAATCAGAAAGAGACATCCTGTCCAATCAAATTGGACAATGGCCCTAACCACCAGTTCAGTTCTACAGGTGTGTCCCAGCTGCCAGACAGCCTTGCTTACTCCCAGAGGAGGGTCACAGCTGCATTCAGATGAAGGGGGGCATACATTGGAAGAAAATTTGTAATGCTATCTCTTGCTTTTTGTAGCATCTCTGCCTACCATCTCTAGTCTTAGTTTAAAGAAAGATACATAGGAAATCATGTAAGACAAATATTCTTAATTAACTCCCTAATTTTAATGAGAATTGCAGTCATAAATTGATGTGCAGTATTCTGGGTGGAAAACATGCTCCCCATTCCCGATATGGTGCAAATTCTAACATTTAGAGGCCACGTGGTGAGAAAGAATGATAGTATCTCCATCTCAAACAAGAGTTCCAATGTAGCTACGTCCTTTTCATCAAGCTGTTTTTAAAAACAGCACAAACATAAATTCAAAGTTTAAAGATGCATCCCAAAGAGAATAGCATGTCGTTTAAAAATTGTCCTGAATTCCCTATGTGCTAGTGAAAAGTAAAGGTTTCCTTTTCTTTCAAATTCCCTCACATTCAGTACGTGAGTACAGGCACACACAGTATTTATTTTTATACACGTGTGAGTGAAACCTACATATAATTCTGTATGTTATTTCTCTAAATTTAGTCTAAATTCTAACAAAAATTCTATATGGTGCAGAAAATAGTATTCCCCCATGACGACAAATTTAGTAACCAAGAGTTGGCAGATTATTAATAGATGTTAGAGGTCATTTCTCTCTTGCAACCACTAAAAACATGTTCTCTGTTATAAACATTTGAACAAGGTTTAAATTTGGTAGATTATTTATAAAATGAAAGCTTTCCAGACATTCCTCTCCAGCATCCTGGGAGAATGGTTGCCTCTTCCATTCCTGTGTCCTTAGAGATGTATGATGTGCTGTATGTATGCCTCTTAAGTACCACATATGCTCAGAATGCACAAGTCAAAATTCTCTATAGTCACATCCCACACCCCACGCATTCCAGAAATCCTAGTAAGATGGACCATTCATTCATCCTTTGCTTGCTTGTTCGTTTCACAAAATTCTACTGAGTGCCCACACAGCTGAAGAAAATAGGCTGCTTTAATAAATGCAAACACATCTAAGTCTTCTATAAGGACAAGGAAATGCAGAGGCAATGAAGGAATGAATGGAAACTAATGTTTGCAGAAAAGTATGATATGGCATGGTTACAATCCAGACAGGATGCTATTTGAATACAAAAGATAGAAGTTATGTGCTTCAGGATAGGGTCTAGGACACAAGTTATCCATGGAGAGTTTCCAAGGAGACCTCTCAGAGACAGCAGAAAAGAGCAAAATGATCAAGTAACGATATAACACAAATATTTATAATGGAAATATATATTTTCAAAGGAATGCTATACCTAAATAGAGACATGATTTAATTCACAAAAAAATAGTTTAGAATCCAGGGACAAATTATCTCCGTACACTGGCAACAGTTGATTAACATTTAATGCACGGAGCCTTCTATTCAGCTAGGCAGGGCCAGAGCAAAGTTCAGACTCATGGAACAGTTGGAATGCATGCTTGGTTTCAGTGCTTTCCAATGTTCTCTTCCCTTTCTGTCCGCCTCCCTAGTCCTCTTTGCAAAGCTCCCAACACCTCCTCCTCATGGAACATTCCATCTTGATCTTGGACATATAAGAATACAAATCAACTCTGCTTGGATGGGTTTCCCTTTGTATTTAATTCACATGAAAATATACTCCAGTGCGTGTTTGATGCTTACCATTTCAATACTCTCATAAGAATCTGAAGACACACATGTGCCTGAACTTCCAACCTGGAATCACAGATGCAAACAGAAACAAGTAGGAAAATCTCCGTGATACTTTCTAAGGACTGAGCCCACCTGCAAGTGTGTTTTGTCAGCCTTTGAGTTCACGGCTTCACATGTATACATCCAACCAATTGCTTATCAAAAATAGTAGGATCAGGCACAATCCCAGCACTTGGGAGGCAGAGGCAGGCAGGTCTCCAGAAGACTGAGGCAAGCTTGGTCTATATAGAGATTTCCAGGGCCACTGGGGCTGCAGGGAGACCCTATCTCAAAAAGCTAAAAAAAAAAAACCTAGAAAAATGAATTTGTACCAAGCATATACATGCTGCTTCCCTGTGCTTTTTAGCTAAAGAATAGAATGTGACAGAGAATTTATGTAACATTCAATTCTCTTACATTTGTAAATAATTTAGAGATGATTTTGAAGTATATGGGGAAAAAGGAATAGGACCTGCAATCATGGAATCATTATATATAAAGGGTTTAAACATTTTTGGGTTTGAATCCTGAATGCTCTGTGGATACCAAGGGATACAACCCCCTCCATCAGAGAGAGAGAGAGAGAGAGAGAGAGAGAGAGAGAGAGAGAGAGAGAAGGAGACAGAGACAGAGACAGAAAGAGACAGACTACTAAGATATGCTACATATATATGTATACACACATATAATATGACACAATTATAGATGACTGATCATCATACAAGATTGCTGTTTAATTATTACTATAACTTGAAGAACTTATATCATTTGAAACTATTTGAAAACAGTTGTGCTTTTCATAAAGAACAAACTCATGTATTCCATTTTATTTCAGAGATCCCAACTGTTTCAAAGAAAATTAACCACAGTCAATTTTTGTGTGTGAAATGCTCCAGAGAACCTCTAATTCTTCTTTTTCCTTTTAGTTTTGCTGCATAGTTTAAACCACCACATTTTAGAAAATGGATGGAGAGGAAACTTTGAACTCAAAGGAAGACAGACATCTTGGGAACTCTGTTTTTCTGGGAAATTTAGTAATCGTGGTGAAGTTCTCTTTGTTTTACTAGCTTCTTACCATCACATGCAGTTCACTTAATGACTATTTTCTCAAGAGACCTCTGTGACGTCATGGAACAGCCCTAACGTTTTCTGATACTTTGCGATGCTGTCACAGCCAATTTCCAGGATTACGGAGGACTGTGGGATCCCTAGAACTGTCTCACTGTGCTTCCTTACATCCATGAACACACCTGTATATCTATACGTGTACAGGTACACAGTGCTATGTGAGATTCTAATACATGTTATTCAAAATAAAATATATGGCACATATAATATCTAAATTAGATGGAGAATAGATAAAAATTAATAGATACAAATAGATGATAGGTAATAGAAAGCTGATAGATAAATGGGCATAGCTTACAATGCAATAGGGCTTCTTTTAAATCACAGCAGTTTGAAGACGGCCTTAAGGTTTGTTTCTCTATAATAGTTGACTTAATGAGGGACTTGCTTATAAAAATGACATGGATGTAACATCCATGTCCTGTCCAGAAAACACTCTCTTGAAGCAGTCTTCCTGGTCCTCTGGCTCTAACAATCTTTCTGTTACCTCTTCCATGATGCTCCCTGAGACTTTGGTGTGGAGATTTGTGTTATGCATGTCCCATTTGGGGCTGGACACCTCATGGCCATTTATTCTCTGCATTTTGACAAGTTGTGTATCTCTCCAATGAAGGCAGCACTCATTTAACACAGTAGATTATTATAATGGAGAAAGAGGTCATGAATTCTAGAGGAAGTGGTTGGGGGCATGGGCGTAGTTGGGAGGGTACAGGGAAGAAAGGGATCGATGTGAATGCATTGCACTCGTGTTGAAAATTGTCAAGTAACCTTTAAAACGATGACATAAGCATATACTCTGTCCTGTACTTGGCAATTTTTCACAATTCAGCAAGAGTCACAAGTGAATACAGAAATGTAGGATGGCGAGGAGTAAGAAACATCCATGGACAATGAGAAATAATTAAGAGCTTATCTATTTAGACTATAGAGTGGAGAAGCTAAAAGAATAGCATCAGAGTCTCTGGAACACGTAGGAATTCTTTAAATTCTTTTATTTCTTGCAGGTGGCTCCATCTTTACATTTATTTCAGATGTTCAAAGCTTTATCTCAGGAGAAAAATATCTCCAGTCATGGAGTTTTAGCCCTAGGACAAATGGATTTGAGGGTCACAACTGTGCTGGAAATGAAAGACTGTTTGGGTGCGTTTAAATCATACAACATTTTCAGCCACTTATACCACAGCCTTAAAAGAATAAACTTAGGTTCCTTCTAAGGTGATGAAGTTTAGCCTGTGAAAAACAGAAATCACTCCCATTTACATAAAAACATTTGATTTCTAGCCGGGCGTGGTGGTGTACACCTTTAATCCCAGCACTTGGGAGGCAGAGGCAGGCAGATCTCTGTGAGTTCGAGGCCAGCCTGGTCTCCATAGTGAGTTCCAGGACAGCTGGGGCTACAGGGAGACCAAAAAAAAAAAAAATTGATTTCCCTGAGACACTTTCCCTTGGTTTCTGCCTTTTCACATGCCTGGCAACATGCTCTTTTCATAAAAGGACGGATAAAGGTAGAGGTGCTTGGAATCCCAGAGACCCAGGGACCAAGACAGAAGGACTACGAGTTAAGTTCTTCCTGGGATACAGAATGAGTTGAGAGGAATCCAGATGAATCTTAATCTCAAAATAAAAAGTAAAAAAAGAATAGTCAGGGGAAGCAATTCAGTTGTAGAAAGCTTGCTTGGCATGTGTGAGTCCCTAGGTTAAGAGTCTCTAGGATCAATCATTAATGCTGAAAAAGAAGCAGATTAATAAATATAGATGAGATAGACAGAAAGATAGATAGATAGATACATAAATAGATAATAGATAATGATAGAAGATAGATGTAGATAGGTGATGATAGATGATAGGTAGATGATAGATACATAGATAGATAATTAGATAGCTACATAGGTAGAAGATAGATGGATAGATAGAGATAAATGATACTAGATAGATTACGATAGAAGATAGATGATAGATAGTAGATCATACATACATACTTACGTACATACATACATACATACATACATGTTAGATGCATGGATACTTAGATAAGGGTCCCTGACAAAGCTAGGGAGGCTGGATTTGTGGCTAAAAGGTCGTTTCAGGTTGTGGATTTGACCCCAGTCACAATATGCAGCCCAGTGCCAGCGATTTTCTCATTTCTCCTGAAAGGCCTGGTCCGCTTGCGACGGGAATATCAAGTGTTGCCATGACTTGCTGCAGCTGCGAACCATTATCTCCAGTGGCAGTGGAAATCCATTGCGCGCTCCCCTGGGAGACTGAGCAAAATGCTGTGGTGGGTTTCGTATTAACCCTTGCCACTGCTGCAGCTAAGACTTCCGGCAAAGACCGAATTTCACTGGTCAGCTGCTGCCAAGTTTTAGAAAAAAACAGACTTCATCACATGTGAGCTGCATTCTGAGATGGAAAACAAGTGCCTTCTAAGGCCCGGGTAGGCCCCTTGGAAGCCTTTTGTCTGCATTTGACAGTTTCACACCCTGCCATGTCTGTTTCATAGAGGTCCAGAAAGCTTTCTAGGAGAGAAAGCACCTAATGAGGAATGCATTATAACTCTGACAAACCGAAAGCCTTCCTTCTGGTATTGCTCAATATGTGTCCTTTAAAAAAAATTACATTACCAGACACACTAAGATTTTATTTCTATAGCTAACTATTTGGTCATTTCTTAATTTGAAATGTCTCTATTATTTTGTTTCTTGATTTGTTAAATTTTTGCATTCTAATCACTTGTTCACATTTTCTCATTCATTCAGACATTTTAGAGGATCTCAGCATCACCCCCTCTAGAGCCCAAGGAACAGTTCAGAAGTCAGAGTAAGAGAAATGTAGTAAGAGACTGGGGGTAGGGGGGAGAGTTCTATTAAATGCTATCTATTGGATATGACATGGTTGCTTGCACTCATAAACACAAAGCAGTTATGATCACCTTCACAAGACCCCCCCACACACACACGTAAGAGGGGTCTAATTGGAAGAAGAAATGGGTTATCAGGACTGGAGGGGGTAAGAGACCGTAATGTGGGAGTGATTCAGTCATAATATCTTGGATGTATATATGAAGTTGTCAAAGAATTAAATTAAAAATAGATTTCCAAAAGAATAATAGGGAACAACTTAGCTAAATTAGGGGTGGAGTGGAGGGACAGAAATGAAGACTCACACAGAGAAAATGTGAGCTTTATGTAATTTGTAATTTTTGTGGGTGTGCCTGCATTTATGTATGTGCACCAAATGCATACAAACCTCAGAGACCAGGAGAAGGTATTTGGTCCCCTGAACTAGAGTTGCAAAAGGTTGTGAACCACCATGTGCATGCTGAGAACTGAACCCAGGTCCTCTTCAAGAGCCTTCATCTCTGTAACTCAGCTCCCAGCACCGGCTCACTGAGCTACCTCTAGCTTGCATTCCTTCTTGCATACATTTATCCAAAAAGGCCACTGGTGGGACAGCATCTGCCACCCAGGCAAGTCCTTCTTTTTTAAAAAATATTTTATTTATTATTTTTATTTTATGTGTATGAGTGTTATGCCTGCATGTAACAGGTAAACGCACCCATGTCATGCAATGCCCGTGGAGGACAGAAGAGGCTGTTGGATCCCCTGGAACTGGAGTTATGGACAGCTGTTAGCTGAGTCCTTCTTATTTATGGGAAACAGAAAATGGACATTACAGGCATGACATGAGGCAGCAACAGAGCTGGCCCTGTAATTCCCATTGAGAACAGCGTTTCTGTGCACAGGCTGATTCTTCTTTGAGGGAAAGCTCATCTGTGATCCAATATTTGTTTCTGTACATCCTTCAAGGCAAAGCTGCCTGCCCAGAAGTCCTGTTTCCAAAAAAATTTGGACTTAAATGCCTCTGGGACTAAAATTCCTTAAAGCTGCTTGCTAAAAGATACTGTCTTCCCACAACAGGACACTGTAGAGAGGCACTTTAAACCAAGTGAACAAAGTTTTGAAGGTAGTGAGAAACAAAACAAAACTAGGAAGCTTAAGGCCAGTGTGAAATGCAGAACGTGTGAAATTCAAATGTATAGACATTCTTTCATTTATTCAAAACTTTGATGAAGGCTCCAAATGTTTCTTTTTAAAAGAATCCAAAGACCAGTGTTCAGAAATATAAAGAAATACAGGATCCTTGAAACTATCACATGTAAAAAGTTCAATGTGCATACATAGGTCCACGTTTCTACTATACATTGTTTATTCTCTTTGTTTTCTCTCTCTTTCTCTCTCTCTGTCTCTCTCTCTCTCTATTTACATGTGTGTAGTGGTAGATTGATACACATGCAAATGTCTGTATATATGAACAATATGCATATGCTTTCTTGTGTTTATGCACATGGCAGCAAATACACATGTGTTGGTGTATGTCTATGTGAATGCATGCATATATTAGACTGATATATTAATAGTATATTATGAGACACATATAAGGTAGAGACACGTATAAGGAAAAAGGAACATTTTATTTTGTGACAGAATGAATGTTAATGTCTTTACTGAAGAACTAGTTTTAATTTCTTATCTCACTGTGTAAATGTGACAGAATTTCTGAAATAACATCAATATTTCTGTCAATCCTAAGCTTCCTCATACAAGCTTTTAGCTTTTTTTTTTCTGCCTCCTTTGCCTGTTCCAGAAAATTTTAAAGGCCTGTCAAATCTGCCAGGTTCATGAAATAGGCATAGAGAAAGAGAATAAATGCATAGAAAAAACTGCTCTACGCAGTCTTCATTACATTTATTGGTATATGGTACCAATACAGCTGTTTTATAATGTGTGCGCATGTTCTTATATGAGTGTGGTGTAGGGAATCAGCACAGAGCTGCTCATGTGACAGGAACGAGGTAGGAAATGGAGCTCTTTCCACACAAAATAACTTTTGTTCAGTATTAGTTCTCACAGATTTTGTAAGATTTTTTTAATCCTTTATACCTGACTTTTACTTTAATTCCTAAGTGCATGATTCAGAATGATACAGTGAAATATCTAATTTGCCTTCTCTATTTTATGTAAGAGCACAAAACAAAATATGAAAATAGTTCAGGGAATGTGGCTATTGCAAAAAAAAAAAAAAGGCATCCTTCTAACATCTATCAACTTTAAAAGGATAGAGTTTGATCATAAGCCAAACATTTATCTGTGATAGTCACAAAAGTAGGGGTTCCAAGCTCTGCTTTAATTCTGCGCCTAAAATTTAATCATTAAAATATGTATCTAGCCCTGAGAGGACACAGCCAATGTGCTGTGTTCCCATTTAGTGTTTCTCTCTTGCAATCACTAGCTGATTTTGTAGAGTAGCCATGAACCTAATTTAGAAGACAGAACTTGCTAGCCAAAAGACATATAACAGATAGCACAGAACGCTTTTGACTTTGACATTGACTTTCAGTTTCCAGGCCTCAAAGTTTTCAGATGTGTTACTCCTGTCATCTATAAGGAAAAATTAAATGAACTATGGCAAATCCAGATGCTGCAATATATTATAGTCATTTAAAATCATATAATAATGAACCAAGGACTTGCACGAGACTACGATGTATAATATTAAGAAAATTACAAACTTCTACACTGGGTACAAACTAATACTATTTTATATATGTACGTATATTACATGTAAAATATATTTGTGTAAATGATAGATACACCTTAATGTATACGAGATCTATACCTATTTATGTGAAAATGTCTGAAAATGGAGAGGAAATATAGATAGGGCGGTAATCTGTCTCTGGGAGGTAGAATTCTGAGTCAGTAAGAATGTCTTCAATATTGTTATCTGTATTTTATAAATGCTGTACAACTATCGCTGATTATTTTATAATTAGAAAATAAATGGCTATTTTAAAGACAGTGCTATAGCTATCATCTTTAAAATGTGAAAGGAGCAGTAAAATAATTAGAAGTTCAGAAAAAGCCAAATAATTCTAGAACTGACCCAAATGTGACAGTAAGCATGTATTTGTATTTTGAAGAGCGTTTTGAGGCATGCAAGATAAAATTTCAGAGAACGAAAAATTTTAAAATGTTCTAAAAGATAAAGAGAATATAAAGAACATAAAAATACTCAAATGTTTCTCAATTAGACTTTTTACTATATTGCCCTCCAAAGCGAGTTAAGAATTACTTTGATGTAGTCACGTAAACCAGGAAGAAAGTTTCACTTTCAATTCTAATGGATGTATTTTATTCAAAGATCAAGGGCTTTTAAGAAAACAGAGAATCGGTTATATAAGTATACGGTATCTGTTTATATTCATGTGATCTACAAAATTCAAACCCTTAGATGCAACCTCATTGGCAAATTAATTAGCCCGCTTGCATGTCTTAAAAAACGATTCTTAAAAAAATCACATAATTAAGTACATAATGTCATTGGGAGAATGATATTTTATGACCCATTCTGAGGACTTTTTTGAATTGTAGATATAATTAACATTAACTTTTCTTCTTGGAAAGACTCCCCTTTGCTCACTAACATTCCATTTAAGGTTAATTTTCATAGGATTAATGTGTAGCAGGAAAATCACAGACCCTATAAGACGATTGCCTTTACTAGTCCTTTAAAAAAAAAAAATAATGAATACAAAAAGTGTAGGTGGGGAGATGTGGTTACATATGGCGTCAATACAATTTAATTAAGTGCAATAATTCTCCTTTTCCTTGGGTAGCTGTGTAAAGACAGGTTTCTCTTCAGATATTTTCTGTCTGTGAATCTGTTTTACAGCAGAGTTTTTTATACATCTGTGGACTTTCACTGCCCTCTACTGGAATCCTATGGAAGTTCAGGTGTTTACCCACCTTCAAAGATAGTTTTCTTAGTTTTTGTGTTTTCCGCTTTTAATGTAAATCTTAAGAACACGATAACTTGAAATTTTTCAAGGTTAGGGAAGGGTTTAATTAATGTCAAAACATACAAACTTAATTAGAAACATCCTATGCATGAAAAATAAACTTTGACTTTTATAACAAAAGGGCAATAATATTTTTAAATCTACTGAGGTAGAAAAAAAAAGACCTTAAAAGAGATTTCTTAAATGTGACAATGTAGTAGTTTCTACATTAATATCAGGGTACTACTATAATTTTATTGTGCACCTAAATATTATACAGACAAAATCACTTTAAAAACGGAAAGGTCTTAAAACAGGCAATTCATTTTTTTGGTAGGTCTTGACGAATTAAATCCAGCACTGACTGTCTTCGCTAAGTTTGGGGACGGGTGCCTTTGATCTAGGAACAGATGGTCATCTGCTTGCTTCAAGCACAAATCCTCCACAGGATTACAGTAAGAAGTACCCTGAAGACTCACCTCCAAGAGTGGTAAATAAGTGACCAGCACTGGATTCAGAAGTTACCCAGAGCTACCTGGTTGGAGGCTTTGTTACTGATCGCATGTCAGTTTTTAATTCTTTGGATAGTGCTTTTCAGCTAAAATTTAAAAGACCGCCCCTCCCTTTTCAACATCTGGTTTAGCAATTCCTTTAGAGACAAAACAGTCCTTTCTCCCTCATCCCATCTATTAAAACGTACCTAGGTCCTGAGACAGAAATGAATGACCGCGTCAGAACTGAATATTTCTATGCCAGTGTTCTGCGAGAAATAAACCCTAATGCCTCCAAACCAAAATATTACAGTAGGACGTTCCTCGACAGAGTGACTGATGGAAAATTAGCTGGTTTCCTGTTAGATTCCATGAAGTCATTAGTTACATCAAAATGCATGAAATATTATAATCAGTTCAGTTTATTTATTTAAAGAAGAAATCATTTAAGGCTCTTTATCTGATCTTTTCATGCTTGTTAAATATTTTAATTTATAATAATTACATTTCATATGCGTTCTGTAAAGTATTTCAAGTAATACTCAGCAAGCTGAATGTGTAAGGAACTTGGAGCTTGGGTTTATATATAAGACTTAAAGTCGCAATACAGAAATATGAATCTATGATACGTTTAATGACACTTACATATAACTCTGTAGAGAACTCTTCAATAACCTAGTCATCATGTGTCTTTTTTATTGGTATAACTTGCCTAAAAATTCAAAGCTTTGTTGATAATACGAAGTACTGATTTCACATCTCTTTCCAATATGCCTATATATAAATACAATGCAGAAACACTTGAAAAATAATAATTCAGTGTTATTATGTTGTCAAGGGTGCCTTTCATTTACCAAAACTAATATACTTTAAAAAATTAACTATGTAGTGGGGAGGGGGGGTGAGTGTAGGGGTGTGTGTATGGAGCATGCTTGCCACAGTTTGTGTGTGTGTGTGTGTGTGTGTGTGTGTGTGTGTTTGTGTGTGTAAATCAGAGGACAGCTTCTGGGAATCAGTTCTCTCCTTCCAATGTGGATTTAAGAATGAAATTCTTGTCTTCGTGCTTGGCAGACTGCAGTTATCCACTGACACTGAACCATCTCACAAGTCCACAGAAGGTAAATACTTAGTTATGTAAAACTGGACTTACCTATCACACACACACATGTTGTTAGAGTTAAGCACTATCAGTGTCTTTAGTATGGAAAAGAGGAAAAACATCTAAGTTGTTCATCATTTTTATTATTTTTATTTTATGTGTATGAGTGTATTGCCCTTTTGGATGTGAGTGCACCCATGTCATGCGACACCTGTGGAGGGCAGAATAGGGAGTCGGGTCCCCTGGAACTGGAGTTTTAGACAGTTATTAGCTGCTGTGTAGGTACCGGGATTCGAACCCAGGTCCTCTGCAGGAGCAGTCAATGCTCTTTAACTGCTGAACCAACTCCCCAGGTCCCTAAGTTGCATATTTTAGTGTGGCTTACTCTGGATCTCTACCAGCCTAGTCTTTGCATGTGCGGATAGTGATATAGGTTGAGGCACTGTTGAAAATTTCAGATAATTTGTGAAAATTTATCACTGTGTCTATCATTTAAGAGAAAACAACAATGACTAGAGCAAGGAGATTACTCTAAAGGTATTCAAATTGGTTGATAAATAAAACAGCTATGAGCTCTGAGTTGATGAATGTCCTGTGTCTTTGTACAAATCTAGATGTCTAACTAAATAATTCTTGTTTGAAATCAAACTGGCAGTCAGCTGTGACTAAAAGCATATTATTTAGCAAATACAATAAAGGAAAGTAGTAGAAAATGCACTAGTAGATATTTTCATGATCACTCACCTGCTTTGTTAATGGTAAGACATCTTTGGATACTGGCATTCTCTATATAACAGGGTGATCTCTTAGAGCTCCACAGTTAAGGCTGTCAGGGATGGAGTGGAATGGGGCTCTTCCTACCTTCGACTCTGTGTCATACCACAGTGCCTGCAAGGATAACTGCCATCACGAGCCAATCAGAATGTGACTTTATGACCTCTGCTTTCTTGCCCCACTCAAGAGCCCGGTCTGGACATTATCTTGTGGCCATAAACCACAAACCCCAACAGGCACTGAAGGCACTTGATGCCACTCACCCACAACAGTGTTTCTGCAACACATGGGAAGGTCCTCTTGCATGTGCAAGCAGTGTGTCTGATGGTTATCTTCCTAGCCTTCTTTACCTGTTTTCATCTTATGAGCACATGCAGTACGGGTGTCGCAACTTTGCGTCTTCAGTATGAGCTGTCTTGGGGCATGGTTCTTCTCGTGTAAATTATACACAGAGAAGACAATAAGAATGTCAAACTAAAATATTCTCTGTCTCTGTCTTGATATCAGCCCTGCCAGATTATGAATTTACAAAGGAGCTTTATACAATAATAAAATTTAAGATCTTATTATATTGCAGACACTTCCTTAGACCGTGTGTGTGTGTGTGTGTGTGTTTGTGAGTGTGTGACTTGGTAGGCAATATTTCATGATTTTTTTTTTTGCTCAACAGATCTGAAAATCCTTATTGTTATTTCTTTTTGCATATGAGATAACTGAGATTCTAAAAGAGGAAGTGACCTTCCCAGTACTAGACATCAATTGACAGATATGCTTTTCAGACTGACCCTCCCCTCTCTCTTTCCATCTTTCTCTTTCTTTCTAACACACACATACACACAAACACAAACAAATAAAAAATAAACCTGAAATTATTGAGTATTATGAAGTATTGAACCTCAATATGCTAGTCATTTCTCTGACAGTAGTTTCCTGAGACAGGGATGGAGGAATAGCCCTGTCCTAGTTTGTTCTTCATTGCTGTGACAAAACACTCTGACCACTACCAACTTGGGGAAGAAAGGGTTTTTTTAGCTTACATATCCCAGGTCGCAGTTCATCAGGGAGCCCAAGGTAGGAACTCAGGGCAGGAACCTGGAGGCAGGAGCTGGAGCACAGGCCATGGAGGAACGTTGCTTACTGGCTTGCTCCCCTGGCCCCTCCTCAGCCTGCTTTCTTATGCAACATAGGCCCACCTGCCCAGGGGTGGCACCACCCACGGTGGGCTGGGCCCTCCCACATCACTCATCAAGAAGATGCTTCTCACACATGGCCACAGGCCAGTCCAATAGAGGCAATTCCCCAACTGAGGCTCCCTCAACCCAGGTGTGTCAAGTTGACACTAAAGCTATCCAGCACA
>NW_008353604.1:1199264-1216764 GCF_000622305.1 Nannospalax galili | reverse complement strand
AACATGGGAGTTCTCGTTTTCTAAATCATCTCCAGGGTTTATTTTGTTTGTTTTGTATGTGCTTGGCACATGGGTTGGATTATTTGTGAGTAGAGGGAATTAAAATGGTAACAATCCAATAATTCGTTTTCAGTAAAGAGCATTTAAAATTCGGCAACCATCGAGGTTTAATTTCTTCCTCATTAGAACCAGGAGAGAAGCAAGGAGAGGGGGCTGGGTAAGAACATTGCAGCTCATTCTTAAACATCGCGGTATTTTTCTTGAAACAGAAGGTAGCAATCAAGGAGAAGTTGTTCAGTGCGGTTCAGCTCATATAATATCTTCCTGGTGTTAGTCTAACCACTATTGCTTCGAAATGCTTTGCACCTCTTTACTTTTTTTTTTTTTTTATAAAAATCTTAGTCAATTCTTTGAGGTCACATCTGTCAGGGCACATAATGGTTTTTAATCACAGTTTCCTAAATGACTAGAACACACGTTTGTGAGAGGAGCAGCACTTAAACCGAAGCCTGATCCCTGTTGTAGGATGTTTGGGTGGTGATTTTCTGGAGGATTGAATGCAAAATGGCAGAGACCTCTGCTGAACCCAAGCGCGTTGATATGCAGCTGAACAATCAAATGCAGGCAAACTCTCGCCCAGAGTAAGCCTTCCTTCCCAGAGGAGGATCGTAGAGAACACAGATTCAATTTTAAGGAAGCAATGAGGGCTGAATAATATATTATCTTTACAGAGCCCTGTCTTCAACTCCAAACCCCGTTAATGCACCTTAAATCCACATCGGGTCAGTTTCAACCAAATTATGAGAACTATTCACAGTACGGTGCTTTCTTTCCTCCAAATTTGAATTAGGTGCTAAAAACAAATTTTTCTTCTTTTTCAACTTTTATTTAACCAAAGTCATTGATGACGTGTTACTGACCTTTTGATTATAGTTTGGAAGAAAATCGCATATGAGAGTCCTCATCTAAGAATCCTGTACAGACTTACAGCAGGTATTTTATTCTAGGGGTGTGAAGACATAAAAGAGTTGAGATTTATTTAAAAATCTATTTTATTCAATAAACATGATTGTAGGCAGTAAGGAAGAAATAGCCACAAACAGCTTCGATAGGATGAAACCTCTAATCTGTCTGTCCCTGTTGGACCAGGACACAAAAATAAACTAGATTTTGGATTTTGGCAAGAGATAAGCAAGTGAAATGGGGTGATGTAAAAAAAAAAAAATGATGGGCAGATAGTGCTCATAGGCATCACTGGGAAGATAAAGTGAAGGCCAGATGTGTGCCTTTAGATGTAGTAGCAACAAATGGTCAAAGGTCAAAATGTGAGTGCAAAATAGTTAGAGGCTAAACAGTATTAGAGTCCAAACAGCCACGCCAGTGTAACAAATAAATGATTTTTTTTTTTTAAAGCCAGTGGGGTTGGGTTGGACCATAATGAACAAGGGAATAGTTAGCAGACTCTAGTTTCCATAGAGTATTGGAAGCCCGGGTGAGGGTATTCTTGTTTATTTCTGAAGCACTGAGAATTGAACTTACGGTCCCATGCATGCTAGGTAAGCACTCTACCAGAGAACTATATCTTCAGGGAGGGATGGACCACCCAATGCAGTCGAATAAGACTTCTACATCTAGTACATCTGATTGCAATATTTTATGTAACTGCAGACAATTTGAGATGCTCATAAGTACAGCTATTCCTTCCTGACATTCTTAGTAATTTTTCTTCTTTCACACTTTCGTACACATATACTATGTATTTTGAGTCCTCCCTGCTTCCCCATTTCCTGGCTGCCTCTACCAACCCCTCTTTCTTATAGATATCCTGTCCCTACTTATTAGTTTTAGTTTTCTTTGTGTTCCGCAGAGTTTAATTAAGGTTATGTATGTGATCCTGGATTTTGAAGTAACTGTCCAAGCCTGGTAACAACTTGAAACCTATGCTTGCGGATTCCACAGTGTCTGTCTGTTACATCCTTTCCTTTCACCGTGGCTGACGGTTAAGAGGGCTTCACTTCCGTGGACCCAGTGCAGTGTGCAGACCTGTTGTGAGTTTCTGGTTCTGACAGCCCTTACATCATACTGCTGTTACTACCTATATGTATTTTATTACTCACCCAGATAAAGCAGTTCATATTATCTCAAAGACAAATGAGGATTTCATCCTATTCATGACACATGTTCACTAGTAGCAGCAATGATCTTTAAAAAAATCACATTACTTGTTCATTAATTTATTTAGATTGAAATAACATGAGAGGTTCTTCACATTAAAAGTAAATAAATGAATAACTTACTATCCTTAAAGCATTTATAATAAACATGTTACATATCACCACGCAAATCCCTGGACATCAAGAAAAGATTAGTCCTTTGAGTTGGAGAGATGGCTCAGCCATCAAGTTTACTGCTCCTTCAGAGGACCTGACTTTCATTTCCAGCACCCATATCAGGCAACTCACAACTGCTTGTAACTCCAGCTCCAGGGAATACAACACCTTCTTCTGGCTTCCATTGTCAATTCACACAATATCACCACGCAAATCCCTGGACATCAAGAAAAGATTAGTCCTTTGAGTTGGAGAGATGGCTCAGCCATCAAGTTTACTGCTCCTTCAGAGGACCTGACTTTCATTTCCAGCACCCATATCAGGCAACTCACAACTGCTTGTAACTCCAGCTCCAGGGAATACAACACCTTCTTCTGGCTTCCATTGTCAATTCACACATGAGCGTGTCACATACACACACACACACACACACACACACACACACACACAATCAGTATTTGGTGGGGATATGTTCTTTTGGTGTTTCATGTTGTTATTTTTTCTTTGTGATTTTGACATGTGGATTTCTTTTGTAGTTTCTGGTTCTTGTGTGAGAGTCAGGCCTTCAAGTTTAGGTCTACTTCTTTTTGTGAACTTTATGTGTCTTTGTGGTTTACTTTTTGGGCATGAAAAGCTGGTTCATCTAAGCTTCTGGTTCTTTCTCTTGATTTTACATTGGAATGGCCGGATTGATTTTGTCTTCAGGAGTTCCCACAGAGGCCCAATTTAGATGAGGGTCAGATGATTTCAGGCTTTTTTCTCAGGTCCAGACCTTAGGATTCTTCAACTTTTCACTCAATAAATTTCACTTAAGAGAAGAAACAAAATGTTAAGAGTGCACCTTAATTTTTATTTGTTGAATTTTTGTGTATTTCATATAGAACATCTCAATCTTAATCATCTTTATACCCCTTCCCCACTGACACCCTCCCATAGCATCCCCCACTGAAATTCATACATTATCATTTGTGTTAAGGCCTAGTGTGTCAAGTTGGTATCCCTAGACATTCCTCAGTGCATCGTGAGGACTAGTCAGCCTGTCTAGAGTCCCTCACTTTAAGAAGATCAGATCTTCCTTACCCAGGAGTCATCAGTTGCCTACAAGCTCCCAGGACCATGCTATATGGGTGCACAGCAATGATGTCAGTGTACACAAGTCCCGCGCAACATTTTCCAAAAAAAAAAAAAAAAAAAAAAAAAAAAAAAGAAAAGAAAAGAGAAAACAGCATAGAACTGGGGAAATGGACAACAGACCCCAATCTTGGCCAAATTGTATATTTTTAGAATATACTATAATTTATAAAGCACAATAAATTACGCATAATCCTACGTAACATGTATATTCAATTAAAATTTAAAAATTGTCTCATAATTGGTGCCTATTGAATGCACCAATAATTTATTGATGATCTATTATCTTTAGCAAAAATGTGTCTAAGCTGAAAAACAACTGTATTGGCTACTTTTCTATTTCTGGGATAAAACACCAAGGCAGCTTAGAGAATGGAAGAGTTTAGCTGGTTTGATATTCCAGAGGGATGAGAGTCCATCCCCATGGGCAGGAGGCAGCCATAGTAGAAAGCTGAGCTCCCACATCTTCAAGCTCAGGCAGGAAGCAGAGAGAGACACTAAATAGGGCAAGGCTGTGAACTCTCCCCAACCAACACTATCACCCCCAGTGACATGCTTCCTCCAGCAAAGTCACACTTCCCAACCAACACCATCAAATGGGGACAAAGTGTTCAAAAACTTGAAACCTCTGAGGAACGTTTGCCACTAAAACCAGCACAGCAACTTTCCTTACACAAGTTTTATAAGGGGAGGACGGCATACCCATCATGAGATGGCAGACCTGTAGATGCTCTAGCAAGGTGGAAAGCATGTGGGACTGTTTGAAACAGCTGAGAGGAACAAACGCCATATGGCCTGTCATTGGAGGGAAATGGTTTCAGCCTTAGACAAGAGCCTGGAGCCCTTAAGGGGTGTTGATGAGGACTGGGGAACATGGGAGGTAGAAAGAAATGCCAGGGCAGAGAGGCAGTGGCAACAAGGTACATAATGAGCCTTTAGACACAAAACCAATATGAGTATGTGTGAATGTGTTATGGGGACATTCTGCAGTCTAAAATAACTATTTTCTTACTTATTAAAGGCCCTAAAAGAACAGCTTACTAAAGTGTTCTCTGTAGCCTCATGCACAGATTCAAAATGAGGTGTTCTTCAGAATAATTTGTTTTTCTACGTCAATAGGCTTTCTCAAAGTGTCAAAATATGGGGATACAAGGAAATTTTCTTTCCACAGTTTTATCACTACTCATCTGTATTTCTGGTGGGCCTTAAAGAGGAGAAGTAAAAGCATGGGGATGAAATATATTCATTTTTCTAACTCCCAGTGGATAGTGTGACATGGTGGGAATTTTGATCTTCGTTTTAAAGTCCCACTATGAGGACTAGAGAGATGGCTTAGTGGTTAAGAGCACTGATTGCTCTACAGAAAGCACGGTGAGTCCCAGCACCCACATGGCAGCTATCAACCATCTGCAACTCCAGTTTCAGGGGATACGACACTGTCTTCAGGCCTCCTTGGACATTATACATGGGGCTACACATTCAGTCAAAATACTCATACATATAAAAAGTAAATTAAATTCAAAAATATCATTATAAGGCTGGCAAAATGGCTCAGCAGGTAAAAGCACTTGTTATCTAGGCTAATAACCCGAGTTCAATTCCCTGAGACTCTGGAAAAGACAACTGACCCTCCCAAGTTGGTTTTAGATTTCCACACACATATTGTGACACACAAGCATCCAAAGATACATGCACAAACATATATGTATAAAAAGTAAATAGAATAAATCATGTTACAAAGTAACATGAAGGGAATTTCAGCCATCTAATGGACTAAAAATCCTAAGCAATTATTTTAAGAGAAAAACAAAAATTTAAAAAGCAAACTTCCTGCATGTTTTACTCCCAGGACAGAACAATTTACTTTGTGAGAATATGAAATCACATATTCATTCAAAAGAACTCACTTTTGAAGACTTAATTCTTATTTTATTTTAGCATTAATAAAAACCCCATTCACAGCTCTAAATCCGTATATCCTAAGGACAAACACCTACTAATTCTGCTTTCACAGAAAATCAATGAATGTAAAACATAACATTATTACGTTTGCTTTCTCCAAAGCATCTAACGAAATTCCTTACATTCCTGTTTTTTGTTTTAATTAGCTGGCAGATGATTTACTGCCTGTAGTTGGGAATCCACCAATATGGTGGAAATTTCTCATGTTAGAGATGAAATTCGTGATTCAAAAGAAGAGATGGACCCAAAGCATCAGCCACTCAGAGCCTCTGCTTGTAAAAGAAGGGCGTCTACTTGACGTGCAACTGGGTACTTCCTCCGCCACAGTCACAATGGTCTTGCATTTCACGGACTGTGTAAAATATCTCTAAGTATCTAACTGCAGAAGAATAAAAGATTTATTTTAAACATGATTTAGGGGCGAAGACGAGGCCATAGGAGAAGCTTGACAAAACAGAAAGGAAGTACACAGCACTTGGCACGGAGGAAAACCAGCCCGATCAGGTCGAAGGAGGCTGCTTGGCATAAGACATGTAACAGGCTCAGTATGTTGGGAGCTCACCCTTGTGGTTAGATTCACTGCGAGAATCACCCGGGTGTGCTTTCTCCAAACGATATCCTTTAAATAACCTTTAATTTTTTGTGTTAAAATCTCTATTGTAACAGGGAAAATTGAGGAAGACACTTATTAAAAAGAGGCCTGCTGCACATGTGGTATTATTTTCACAGCCATTCACTGTGTTGATATAAAGTAATACATTTGAGTCAAACATCATCCGTGTGAGTAGTTACAGTGAAAGCTGATCCCTCCGCACCATGGCCTGACTGGCCGTCCAATTAGCAAAATGATTAGCCAGGCTAATATCAACATACTCATTCCTGTGTCAATTTGACAGTTATATTGCTATACACATTTAGCTTTTCCCTGGGGCCTGACAGTGATCCGTATATTCTTTTGGATATAAAATGTATATATCCTTAATAAAGCACACGCATTGGATTTCTATCAGAGACAGCCACATATTTTTGTATTACACAAAACACTTTGACATGTTTCCAAAATCTGAATTTTTTTATTTTGAAAACAATTTACTCATAATTTGGCCCACCTCCAAGTTATTATCTGGAACTGTTTGCAATAGAAGAGTTGGTTCAATAAAAAAGTACGTTGCAAATATATTAGCAAATGATACTGAACTCGAAGCCTATCTTTGGTTACTGTGCTTCCACCGAATAAGAATAGTTTATAAAGAAACGAATTAATACTAGTATTTGAATATTATCTTAATGTAAAATTCCTATACTGAAGCTGTGAGAATACAATGATATATAGCTTTGTGGGTTCCTAACCATTACATCTGCTTGCAGAGAATTTCCCCACTGATGCAGCCGTTAAATGCAAATTTCTTGATAAAAGTAACTTCTCAATATTCTGTATGCTTTCCAACCTATTGATTAGTCCAGAGACCACAAAGTTGTATATTTCTATTTTGCTTTCTTTTAATCTTTATAAATGAATGCAGAATGAGTTTCAAATGAAGGATAAAAGATTTTCAAGTCTCATTACATTAATTTTCCATCAAATAGTCATTTGAAGAAGTATTTTATTTCGGGGCTGGAGAGATGGCTCAGCAGTTAAGAAGATTGGCTGTTCTTGCAGAAGAGCCAAGTTTCAATCCCAGTATCTGCATGGCAGCTAACAACCCTCTGTAACTTAAGTTCCAGAGGATCAGACGCCCTCTTTGGTCCTCTGCGGGTATTGCACAAGTTGGGTGCACTTACGTATATACAGGCGATACACGTAAAATAAAACAATAAATAAAGCTTTTTTGATTTTTTCAATTTTATCTTATATTTATGAGTGTATTGCCTGCATGTATGTAAGTAGACCCATGCCCTGTAATGCCCACAGAGACCAGAAGAGGGTGTTGGATACCCTGGAACTAGAGTTGCAGGTGGTTTTTAGCTGCCATGTGGGTCCTGGGTACTGAAACATGGTCCTCTGCAGGAGCAGTCAATGTTCTTCAATCTCTCCATCAAATACCATCTTTTTCCATGAGATGAGAAATCGGCATCTTCATTTATGAATTGATACAGACACAGAATTATTCAATGAAATTTCATCATGTCTCTGACTTTTGGTATAAGTTCTTGAGTTCCTAAAGATTAATACTCTTTTTTTTGTGATTTTTTAAAAGATCATTTTTTTTTTTTTTGGTCTTTTTGAGACACGGTCTCCTTGTAGCCCCAGCTGTCCTGGAACTCACTACATAGACTAGGCTGGCCTTGAACTCACAAAGATCCACCTGCCTCTGCCTCTCAAGTACTGGGATTAAAGGCGTGCGCCACCATGCCCAGCCAAATATTCTTATTTTTGGAAGTATTTTATTTATTATTTTTATTTTAGTGTGTGCATGTATTGTCTGCATGTAGGTAAGTGCACCCGTGTAGTGCAATGCCTGCAGAGGACAGAAGAGGCTGTCGGATCCACTGGAACTGGAGTTACACACAGTTGTTAGCTGCCATGTGGGTGCTGGGATTGGAACCTGGGTCTTCTGCAAGAACAGCCAGTGTTCTTAACCACTGAGCAATCTTTCCAGCTCCAAAATCAAATACTCTTAACATAGTTATACGGACAGGCTCAACCAGTCAGAGTTTTCACAAAATGCACATTATGTTTATGTTTATTTGATGGTGTGGGTATTTATGTTTTACTGGATTGAAAGATTCTGCTTTCATTTTAATCATATTATCGTAAGGATTTGAGACTCACAAAATTCCATAACTAAGCTTTGGACAACTTATTGAAGAAAAGTTGAATCCCAAGGAAAGAATTTTAGGTGTCTTCCATTTGGAATTCTTGTTAGGATTTCTCAATAGGAATCAATGATTCACTCTAAGGAGATAGATAAGGGTGCACCTAGGATCTCTCAGTCACCAGGTGAGGACATGCTGGCTGTCTATTGCACAGTCCCCTACAGCTGTCCTTCGGCCCAGCCACACTACAGTCACTGTGAGTGCACGATGATGTCCTTCTTTCAATAGCCTCTGTGAACATGGACCAGCCTGCGATGCTCTCCCTCTTTTCATGGTGAGATGGATAGCATAGGTGGGGACAGGAGGACTGTAATGAGTAAGAAATGAAGGCTTTGTTTAAGTGATAGATGACGCTATGAACCTGAATCAAAAAATGAAAGTGTACGGCACTGGGCAGAACTCAATACCCAAGATCAAAAAAAGAGGGATAAAATAATTGTTTCCTTATAGCCAAAAGAATACAAATGAATTGGTATTAATAAAGAATGACCATTAACCTACATAATACAAAAAAAACTACACCCCCTACATAATGGGGCTTGTGTCACACACTTCTGAACTAATAAGTGTATGCCACTAAATACTAAATCTACATGGGAATAGGCATATTACAGGAGAGTCTTTGGGATTCAGAACCCAACTTAAGCATCTTTTATCGGTTAGTGGAGATAGACTCTGCCTCTGTAGTTCTTAATCCTTGCATAGATTTGCTTAAGAATATTTTCAATACATACAGGAGAAAATATTTAGAAAACAGAACACTGAGAACTGAAAGGAGCAAAAAGCTGTATAAGCATAGCCTACAAACAGAAATAAATGCTGCTGTGTTATGTTTTTCATTTTTTAAAATTATTTTTATTCATCATTTTTATTTCATGTGTATGAGTGTTATGCCTGCATGTAGGTAAGCGCGCCCATGTTGTGCAATGCCCACCAAGGACAGAAGGGGCTGTCAGATCCCCTGGAACTGGAGTTATGGACAGTTGTTAGCTGCCATGTGGGTGCTGGGGTTCAAACCCGGGTCTTATGCAAGAACAGCGTTCTTAACCGCTGAGCCATCTCTCCAGCCCCATTAATTATGTTTTATAATTAGACACATACATATGCATTTTAAAAACAATATATAAGCAAGTGAATGAATAATTTATAATGGAAAATCAATATTACATCAGCCTATAGGAATTTATTTCTGTGTCTAACTTTATGAAAATAATTCAAATTTTGTGTACAGAAGTATTACACTTAACTTTCTGTGAAGTTCTTAAAGAGGATAGAACTCATTGGAATATGTGAAAATCATATTTCAATGTAAACATTAAAGGACTAGGTTTTTAAGAATTATAATATTTATTTTTATATTTATTATATAGCAATTATATTAGGAATAGGTTATTATGAATAATCAGTTATGTTGGAAATATCATTATTGTGGATTTTAATGTCTTGGGGTGCAGTCATATTGGCCACAGCCCAACCTATTTACTTTTTCAGCAGTCATCAGTGAGCTCAGTAAATTATGAAAAAGTATTAAGTGAATATTTGTGTAAACTTATGTATGCTGTATTCTATAGGATGTTCTTAAATATCTAGATTTGAATATGCTAGGTGATTGCTTTGGAAAACTAATTCTGTTCAATTGAGACTTTGTTTTTTTTAATTCGTTTTTATGCTTTGACTATTTCATACATGGGTGTTGTATTTGCATTTGTCCTCCCCTTCCAGTCCCCCTCCAACTCTCCCCATTTCCCCTCCAACTCCTTTACAATTTCTTGTTCTCTCCTTTGATTATTATTGTTATATATACATACATTTATAATTATATATACATGATTTTATACAATATGTATATATAATGCACTAAGTCGCTTTAGTGGTGTTTGCATGTACCTACGATTAGGGCTGCCCTCTTGGAATTAGATAACCTCTCAGGGATCTATCTAGTCCTTGGAAAAAATCAATTCTCCCTTTCCCAGCATCCACTCAAGGTGGGATCTTGTCTGCATAATGTCAAGCTTCATAGGGTGGAGCTGTATTAAACCAGTACCAGTGAACTTTTATGTCTAGGATTTCTTTTACCTCTTTACTTGGCACTTATTTATTTGATGTAATGGGCACCACACATGGCTGGTCTGAAGTATCTTTGCCCTTTGAACTGAAATCCATTATTGATTTAATGCTTCATTTAGAACGATTAAGAGAGTTATTTTACAGTCTTTTTCCTTCTAACTTCAAACTTCATTGTTTTGTTCAACAACACTTTTTCCTATCTGATTTTAAACTTGCACTAAATAAATAATAGGCGAGCTTTTTAAACAACTCAGAGGATGAGAGATTGTGTGTCTGTTAATCCATATAGTTCTGGTACAAATTTCATTTACATCGTATAACATGACACTTATTCTCTGGAAGGTTTTTCTCTTTGAGTGATTGATGTGAAAATCTATGGAATTCTATCAAGTTCTATGTCCTCTTAGATGCACCCAAGTACTTCTTGAAAAGCATTTTTGCCTAAAGTAGTTTTCCTTTGGCCTAAGTGGACAGAGACGGCTCCATACATCTTACTTTTCTAAGACAGTGGTCAAAACCTTCTTGTGGAAATAGCCCATAATTCACAGCCTGGGTCTTATTTAGAAAGCAGAATAATATATTTCATTGTTAGGTCACAAAATTCTATATTGTTTAAAATGTCTGTAATCTGAGTTCTTTTTCTGCCTCCCTAAACTGACATTGACTGAAATCTCTCCATAAAGAGAATTAGCTTCTCATTCAAATGCATACCCTTCATTTCCTCTAATGTTATACAATGTAAATAAATACTCTGTAATGTTCAGAGGCTACTGGAAAATCCTGACCGCCTATCATGTGTTCTAAATAAGGTCCTCTCGAATAAAGAATTACCTTTGAGCTAAGAAAAGTAATAGTTACTAAGCTCAAAAGGTCAACGAGAGCAAGTGGGCTTTTTCCTGTATTTGTCTGTGAGAATAAACATGGAGGAAAATGTTCTTCAATAAAAGAATTCAAACAAAGCAAAAGTCTTCAGAAAATAGATCGCCATGGAAAGTTTATTTAAACTTAAGACTCCCACATGGAATTAGACAAGTTAGACTGAATTGAACTGAATGAATAATTCCATTTCAACAGAGTCCGCTTTCCTTTAATTTCTATGAGCAATGTTTGGAATATTTGTGCCCAGTAGAACATGAGACATTTCAACATCAGCAAGAAATAATACCCTGAAAGAACAGACTCCAAGCTTTAGTGCTAGTTAGACTTAAGTAGATGCAGAACAATGCGGAAGGTGGAGGGTCATATCTGCGCTGTATCGATAAGTAGATTTCAAATTGTACAATGCAAATTAGAATCATATGAGTTCTATATTTCAAAATTGGCTTCTGTAGGAATTTTTTTATGCAATCCTTACAGCGTCTCACAGCATATGGACAATTAACTAGTTAGATTGTTATGTTGGACTCTGATATCTTTCAATTCCAGAAAACTGTGATTAATGTTTTCTTCAAAGAGCATCCTTTCCCTTTTATCTGTCAAAAATAATCAGCATTGTTTATTTCTTTCTTGTGTGATCTAGTCTTTTGTAAATTTTGACCAACTTTTACCTTACGAGTAGGTAGGAAATAGGACTCTGTGTAGGAACACAGTAGTTACGGAATAAAAATTTATCTTTACTCATGATAAATTAATGAAAATTTACAAATTTTGAAAAGTTGTACCAGTACTAAAAGTTAAAAATGAAGTCAGCATATTGTTAGAATAAGGATAACTTCAATTTGTCATCCAGTAGTCTAATGTTTTCTTTGTTACTTTCAAGGCTAAGTATTTAAATCCAGGTCTCCTGTATGGTAAGTAGGCACTCCCTTCCTTAGTCATACTGGTAACCATAAGGAGCTGAGACTTAAAAAAAAAAAGATGGTGTATTGGCAGAAGATAAATGAAACTCAAGGTAGATGACAGATTATTTCCTCTTCTCTTCTTGTGTGCTCCCTGATTTAAAGGCCAACATGGGGTCTACTTAGCACACATAAGTCATCGTTCTGTTCTTTGGGTCCCAGACCTAGCGAGGAATAGCACAGACAGATGAAACACCTGAAAGGTACAGTCCCAAAAACGAACAAAGGAAAATTTCCTGTTCCATTAGAGTGAATGTTTTCAGTATTAAGAACTATAAATCTTTGTGCAGTACAAAAACATACTCTAAGTTTAGACTAAGTATTAGTCATCTGTGGTCTGACTCCACCAGAAGCTCAAGCTTCTTGTTCACTTCTAATAATGGTTTTTAATCAGATAAAGAACAAAGATCAAAATGAAGACTGGGTCTCTCTTTTATTAAAACATACTATTAAACTCTATTAATTTAAATTTCACGATACATAAGCAAGATTATATGGACTGATCAGTCCCACAGAAGAGAAATCTAATAAATGTATCATTAGTTTCTTATTAAAGGCAAAGTAACAAAATCTGTGGGAAATGAAATGGTTTGCCAATAATTGTAGGCAAATTGAGATATGCTGGAAAAGTAATGCATTGGAATACGACCATGAAAAACAGATTGAAATAAATTCAACATAGAATCAACCATTATATATAAAATGAAATAAAGGAACAAACCCTCCCAAATGTAAGGACAATATATCATAAGAAATTGGGACACTTAAAAGTTATATGTAAAATGATAAAACTCTCTTACTTAAAATTGAATGCATAATTATAAATGCTGGAGAACGTATTTAGTCCATAAGAATGGCTAATAAATAACAAAGTAAAAATTAAACCATGCTGGGTGAAAAAAACATGAGATAATTTGAAGATGGAGTAGTCACATTAAGAAAAAAAAAACTTTTAAAGAATTTGTGACTAAGGAGGGCTCAGGCACAATTGTGACTAAGGAGGGCTCAGCCCCCGGCTCAGGAACCATCCTGGAGAAGGTGGAAGAATGTTTGTAATTGCCAAAGCATGGGGAGAACCAGGTAAAACAGTGTCTTCTGGACATAAGGCAACAGCACTCATGACCTCACAGCGGCTGTGGTTGACTCCACAAGACCTGCGCAAACTGGAGCCAGTCAACATTCTAGCACGAAGTGGGGTGGGTTCATGAACCTCCACCCCTATCTGAGACGCTATGGGCAGCTGATGGCTTCTGGGGAGTGAGAGTTTTGTTGAAGGGTATGTTTCTTGGCAGGTTCGGCACTATCCAGTGGATGGCCCCACAACCAGAAATATACAGACAGTACCAGTCGGAGTGGATGGACAATCAAATAAAAATTAAAAGAGGACACAAATTTGGAGAGAAGTAAGGAGGTGGTTGTGGATCTGGGAGGGGTTCAGGAGAGGAGGAGGTTGGAGTGAATATGATCAAAATACACTGTATGAAATTCCCAAGGAAGTAATAAATATACTTATTATAAAAAGAATTCCATGGGGAACAAATTCGGGTTTAATTCACAAAGAATTTTTAACAATGAACTAATCAGTATTGGAAATGAATTAGGAAGGTGATCCATATGCATTGTAATGATATATTCTCATTTACAAAAGCCACATAATGAAAATAAAAATTCAAAATTTAAAAACAAGTTAAACATAATTTAAAATTCAGTTAAAAATTTTGAATCTAGTATAATAACAAATACAGTTTTTTAAAAATGAACCTCTGACCTCTACACTAATGCACATATGTGCACCCACACACCGGTTGGCATAAACATGCACACACACATGCATGTGAATAACTCATAATGGATTTTATGTATTTACATTTGTTTACAGAGTTGTTATTATCTACTAAATTATATTTCCTACTGTCATACTGTAAAGAAAAATATTATTCATGTTACTGATAACTGATAATACTGGAAACTGTAAAAGGCATTATCCATTCAAAGATAACTTAGATGATATTTTATTCTCCCTGAGGCTTAGTTCATCGAGGAATTACAATCAGACAGTTGATATTTTAATATATGCCTTGCTTAAAAATATCTTCAGGCATGTCACCTGTGTCAGAGCTATCAGGTTGGACAGAGTCCTATATGGGGACATTAAGAACAATGCCAATCCCAAACGCACATGAGAAGAAAATAAGCATCTCTCGAGGACAGTAGACAATCCAATTGTAAATGTACTGGTCCTTACGTATATCATACATTTTGGAACTCTGCATTAGTTACTTTTCTGTTGCTGTGGTAGAAACACCATGACCAAGGGAACTTATAAAAGGAAGTGTTTATTTAGCTTATGGTGACAGAGGGCAAGAGTTTATCATGGTGGGGAGCCATGATGGCAGAGGTGGCTGGAGGAGGAGCAGAAGCTAAGCACTCACATCTTCAAGCAGGTCAGGAAGCAAGAGAACAACTCAAGGTCCAGCAAGGCTTAAGAACTCTCTAAGCGCACTACCAGTTATGTGCTTCCTGCAATATGGCTCCATATTCAAAGACCTCCCAAAACAGCACTACTAATTGGAGATAAAATGTACAAATACTTGGAATCTATGGAGGACATTCTCATTCAAACCACTCCAGACTACAAGGTCCCCCAAATGTGATTTGATTTGATGAAACATCCAAAAATATGACCATTTTATACATTAAAAAACTCTTCCAAAGCTCTTCTATGGGAATGGAAAAGTCAGTGCCATTCAATCACATTGTTATAAACATAAACATGATGGCATCATGTAAATAAAGCATCTTAGCTTTCAGCTGTGGTTATGCATTATTTTAATAGGGGGGATTAAGATCATTGTTTCTTATTATGGGATGCACTTTTTGAAGTAGCTTAGGTCTTCAGCTTTAAAAGTAAAATCATTTGAACCATTATTTATCTTTGCTATGTCTTTCATGAGAGTTCCTCCCCCATTTACTTGGATTTGTGTAAATCAAATTGTGACTTATTTCTCTGTCTATACCTTCTGTGGTTTGGCTATTAGTGTAAAATCCAGCTCTCTCTTGGCTACCATATACCTTTCCTTGATATTTTTAAAAATTTTTCAGTGTGAACACCACAAAGATTTCCATTACGTTGAAGTACTTGTCTTACTAATTTTTGAGTTTGAAAAGTCAGAGTTCTCAATACATCTGTTACTTCCAATGTGATTATTAGTTCATAGATCTCTTGAGAGATAAGACAATTTTAAAATAATCTTGGTAACATAGGTATGACCCATGGGTCTTTCGTACATATGAATTATGTATCATCTGTTGTAGCGATCACTCAGCAATAGTGATCCGTTTCTGAGTGCTGTTGCTGTCTCAGAGCATGGTCCACACAAAACTCTCAGGACTGAAATAGAAAACATGCTTAATTGAAGCCAGTTACTTCTGATCATTATAAAAGAGCTTGGGGAGTAAGACACACACTTCACTTTCAGAGATCTACATGGCAATCTGATGGTCTTTGAAAGTTACTTACAGTCAGTTTGATAAAAATACACAACTGTATGCATTTTCTCCCAGAACCAGAAATTGAATAGAATGTAGACCTTCAATTTGGAAAACTCATTTATGTGGTTCCCCTATGTTAAAGGAACAGTAAGGACTGTGGTTAATTCACGATGATGGAAACATAGAATAGGCAATGCTCAGATAGAATGAAGTTCTTATGTTTCCATACAACTGCTTAATGAGCTGTATCCCATGAGGTCATACTGGGGACCCAAAACAGTTAAACCAAAGTAACCAATTGAAGTTTGTCTTATTACTGAGTGTTCTTTTTCAAAGCTCTGTTGGTTTCCCATGTTCTCTCGCTATCCCCTCCCCCTAACTTGTTAGGATAGAACACTTGGCTTTATGTTTAAAACCAGAAATGGAAAATTGTTTTGGTTTTTCATAATAAAATCTTCACAAATTTGATTTTTAACATATAGAAGTGAATTTTCCAATGAGCTATTTTTTCCATTTAATGGAAGCATCAAAGTCGACTACACAGCAGCCTGTAATTAAGAGCAAAGAGTCTAGTTGCTTTACTTGCTCACGTGTATGTTATACTCCTTGATTATTACATTTCAAATGCTTTTTTCTTGATGAATTATACTTGGTATAATATGATGCAATTAAGGGTCCTGGAAAGAGGCTGATGTGTGCACATGATTACGTAAAAGTAGAAATGGCAGGATTTTGCACATGATGCTAAGCTCCTGCTAGTTTTAATTATGCTAGGTTTGGACATGGAAGTGGATCATTACATATTTGGTATTATTTTCTGTTGTACTTTAATTTTTTCATCTATGTGGGCATTTTTAAGAGGCTATGATTTAGAAGAAAAAGCACTGGGTTTGAGTATCCAAAAATTAGGTGATGCTTCAAATCAACTTGCCTAAGTTTGAATTCTTTTTATATGTTATTTCATATAATCACCAATAAATATACTCTTCAGGACTTCATAATTCCACTTTATAAGCAGAAAGCTGAGCCTTAGAGATGTTACATTCTTTCTTTAACTTTTAAAAGAAACTTTATTGAGAATTTCATACACGCATATAAGGTGTTTTGATCAAATACATACCCACTCTCTCCCTTCCAAACACCTCCCATATCTCCCCATGACTTTTTTCTGACAACTTCGTGTACTCTTTCCTTCCTTCCTTCCTTCCTTCCTTCCTTCTTTCTTTCTTTTGCTACTCTAGCATCACCCCTCTGAAGAGATAACTCTAAGTCTTTTAGGGATTAGATAAGAGCTCCCAAATACTTTTGTCATTTTTGGCCTTTGGAACAGAGTATGTTGCTAAGAGGCCCAAGTCTCATTCTCTACTCCAGATCTCAGAGCCTGCAGGTAAAGTGGCCAGCCTAGGTATGATCTTTTTGCCAATATTCTTTACCACCCTACATCTTGCATGAGAAGGGGGAATTCCTGTGGCATGGTCCAGTTCTGAACAGTTGTTTGCCCATTTGTTTGAGATTGCTGAATCATCCATTAAGTATCCATAAAGTGCAGCAATGCTGTCTTTTACGAGATACTGTATTAAATGTTCATATAAAGATACATACTAAATGGCATGGTCTGTGAAAGCTCTTAGCAGCAGTATCCACACTGGTAGAAACTCGGGGCCCAAGAAATTATGGATGTGCCTTGCAGAGTGAGCAAAGAAATGGACAACTGCTTTTCACAATCCTAGTTGAGTTACTGAATTAGAAGCTGACCTTCAAAATACAAAATGAGTAATGTCAGACTTGAAAATGTATTAGTAGCTCAGGAATTCAACAAGCAGACCCTATTTTATTCTGAAGAACAAAATTAGAAATCTGCAT
>NW_008353604.1:1183458-1199237 GCF_000622305.1 Nannospalax galili | reverse complement strand
TATATATACAGTCCCGAGTAGAATTTCATCATGAATTTATGATGTTTTCCTTTGCGGTACATTTTGGCTGTTTCTGAAAGACACAACTGTGAATATAGGTTATAATGAAACTTAGAAGAAAGAGGAGCAGGAGGAGGAAAGGAGAGAAATGAGCACTGGAAATGAGTGCTATTGTGGAAGTAAGTTGTTTCAGTGACCAAGTAGGAAAAATGTAGGTCCGTACCTATGATGCAGAAAAGTCAAAACACCTAAAAAAAGCTATGGAAATTGCTGTTCATACAAAGTAGAGAGTCATCTTATTACTAGAGAAATGACTAGAGGTTCATTGTGTGCATGCATACATATGCATATGTTTTGTGCATATTAACTTTTAATAAAATGAAAGAAACTATTTCACAATTGGTTCGATTTGCCAATCTATTACTCTGTCTCTTATTTTCCCTTGATAAATACAACTTAAGTTTCTTCCATTTTGCAAATCAGAATTAATAGTGGAATAATATGCTCTGATTAGCTGAGGCTATCACCACTTTGACATATCTCTAGCATTCCATAGATTTTACAAAGATTATATACTTTCTTAAAGTTCAAAATATATATAATTTGGTATATTTTTATGCAGACATTAAAATTTAAAATGTTTCCTAATATATTTATGCTTTTCAGAATCCTAGTTGAATTACTGAATTAGAAGCTGACTTTCGAAATGAAAAATGAGCAGTGTCAGACTTGAAAATGTGTTAGTCTGGACCACCCTTTTGAACTGAGCATCAAGGATTTCTTTTCCGTTATTCCTGGAAATACATTGCAGTTTTAGTACATGAAGCAAATTACTTGGTGGAAATCAAGTCCCCATTAGGAGAGCTGATAAACTTAGTCATATTAAGCTATCATGGGGACAAGGCAAACCACAGACTAAAGATAGCCAGGGAGTTCATTAGCAAGAGCTGACGCTACACATTGTATGAATTATGAAATTCATCCCAGGTACTGGAGTTGGGGAGGAAGAGGTACGTCCTAACTAGGTATGTAGAGAGGTTCCAGGTTCAGGCAGCCACACTCTGCCCTGGTCCATCCTGTGTCTCTATGATGAGTGACTGTATCCACATGTGTCTATTCTCTCCTAGGTACTGGAGGATTCCAGAAGAGCTTTAACTTTAACATGTGTAGTTCCCAAGGTAATTCTGATTTCCAAACTTATCTTGAAAACAAAGAACAATTCAGGTTTTGTAAGATGTGAAGCCTTCCCAAATCTGGAAAATTCCTTTAAGGAATATAATTTAACATAACTACACATAAGTCATAAATGTGGTTTCAGTATCATTAGAGTAAGAAAGACATTAATGATTACAAATCTTCTAAAACTCATAAATGATACGCAAAAATTAATCCTGACTATCCTATAATATTTTTCTATGATTTTTTTCTCCACCTATTCTTTGAAACTCTATTTGTGATGTCATTGTTTTAAAAATATTTTCTATAAAGAAAATAAAATGATAATTCAGGCATTCCTTTAGCATGGTTGGTTAATTGATATTTATAGGTTTAAAAGGATTCTTTAAGCATGATAGCTTACTGTAGACACCTTGCCATTATTTCAACTTGTGGGCATCAAGTATTAGGCTCTTGATAAAGAGAACCATGTGGGCCCAGAGAGAAGGTTCAGCATTAAAAAAGCTTGCTGCTCTTCTAGAGAACTGGAATTAGATTCCCAGCACCCAAGTCAAGTGGCTCAAACCAACTGTAACTCCAACTCCAAGGGACTCAACACCCTCTTCTGGCCTCCACTGACACGTACACACACATGGCATGCAAACACACACCCCTATACACACACATACCCCATAGACACAGAAACCCCTATATACACACACACCCCTATACACACACCCCTATACACACACCCTTACACACACCCCTATACACACACACCCCATACACACACCCCTATACACACACCCCATACACACGCACCCCTATACACACACACACCCCATACGCAAACACCCCTACACACACTGCTATACATACACACATCCCATACATACACACTCTATACACACATGTACCCCTATACAGATACCGCTATACACACACCCCATATACACACCCCTGTACACACATACACACCCCTATACACACACCCCATACACACACACGCACACCCATATAGACACACACCTCTATAAACACACACTCCTATACACACACACCCCATACACACACACACACCTATACACACACACACACACACACACACACACACACTCTTTCCTCCCCAAGTTGCTTTTGGTCAGAGTGATTTATCACTGCAACAAAACGAAAATTAGAAACGCAGACATCAATACTCTTTCTTAATTTATTTTGTTCCTTCAAGGGTAAAGACTAACAGACTTACATTTTTTTCACCCCATTGACTGGCATGATGCATGTTCCATAATGGGTAGTTAATAATATCTGTTTAGGAACATCCAGGCAATGGGTATAATCCACTTGCTTATACTTATGAGTTAATCTTAAAGGTATTAGCATTTTCAGTACAACAGTAGACATGACTAATTGCTTTCCAAAATTTGAAGAAGAATGTCTTTCCTAAATAGAAGCTTCTTGTTTTTCCACACTGTACTCCATCTGTGCATCAGTCGTTATCAATGACTGACTGCTTTATTGCCATAATTCAGTCTCTGCTTGCCTATTTGAGTTCATCTACCAGCAAAAGTATAGCAGTAAACTTTACAAACCACTCCAAATACTTAAAACGTGTCTGAATCCCCTGAGATTCAAACATGAGAACTTCCTGCCAGTCCAGTACCAGTTTGAACTGGATAAAGAACTGTGTAGGGGCAGTCTTCAAACCACCACTGGGGACAATGTAATTTCAGGGAGGAACAGAACTTTGATCATAATGTCTGAATATTAGATTTACTGGAATAAAATCAGTTCCAAATACTTCCTTCTTAAGCCTGAGATGTCTTCAGCATTCCAACAGACACACACGAGATTTATTTATTGATGTTCAAAGTGCGGTCAGTAGTATTGTCCGACGAGGGTAGACCAAGAGAGAATAGAGATTCTCAAGACTGTGTGTATTGGGAGAACCAGTGTCCTCAGGAAGAAACCCGTAGCAAGTGGTAAGTCAGGCGATACATGAGAAGCAAAGCAAGATGAGGGTCCACTGGCGGGCATGCTACTACTGTTCATGAACATGAAATGCTAATCACTGAAACAGGAGGCTACAAAAGAATAGGAGGTACATGCTTTCATGTGCTTGAAGACAGACTCATTCCACATAGTGAGGAAATGCAAGCCCACTACTACAGAGGCAGAGGATTAGGAAACACTCTCCTTTCCTCAGAGTGAAAATGGATGCCTGGAGAATTGAATCAAGTTCCTAGCAGGAGGTCCGCTGTTTGGCTTTAGGGGAGAAATGAAAGAGCCTGTATGTCAGCAGTCTTCTCTATCTGGGCTCCAAAAGGAAGTTTGATGCATATGCTTCCTATGTTTTTGCTGTTCTGTGTTTTGTAGCTAGGCAGCTAGAACGAATCTAGTGAGTTTTAAAAAATGAAAGAAAGCCCATTTTTATGTTTCATAGAAAACTCATGTATTCACATCCCTTTATTGCATAAACAGAGCTATGCAACTCCATGAAGTCTTACAATTTGGCAGAAATTCATTGCTTCACGCCTCACTTTGTGTTTCATGTTTAATTTAGCAAAAATATTTTAGTGGTTTGTTACAAAGCACTGTTTCTGACAGATAGACAGACCATGGACAGATTCTTACAATTTGGCAGAAATTCATTGCTTCACGCCTCACTTTGTGTTTCATGCTTAATTTAGCAAAAATATTTTAGTGGTTTGTTACAAAGCACTGTTTTCTGACAGATAGACAGACCATGGACAGACAGAATCCTCCCAAGCTTGGTTGCACCCACTTGCCTAGGATCAACACAGGTAATTTTGTTAACTGTTATGATCTGCAAGGAAGATGGGGCAGAGAGAGAGTCAGCAACACCTCCCACCCATCAATCTTCTGTAATTGCATGTGGTCTAGGGGAAGGTGCTAAGGGTCTATAACTAGAGGATGGTCTCTCCCAATTTTATGCCACCTTAGCGAGACAGCACCCACATTCCTGTAAGGAAACCCAAGCCACTCACTGGTTTCTCAAACAGGAGTTTGGTAAAATCAAATCTTGGTTTGTCATTGGGTCCGAGGGGGCAGATGCTGTTTATACCTCTTCAGAAGGAATTTAGCTACATTACTCCATTTTTTTAAAGATATTGTTATTCATATTGATAGATCATTTGAAAAAGATACTAGTTCAAGAAGTTGGTGTTCATACATTTTAAAAAGTGGAATTTGTGTATTTAAGCATCCTTATCCCTTAAATATTTTTGTCATCTGTGGTGCCAACACACTTGCGATGTGCAGTAGAAAGACGTAGAACATGTCAGAATCCCTTTGACAAATCCATTCTGTTTTCTAAATTCCCATTACATCTGTTTAATACGATTAATAACCTGTGTCTTTCCCCTCCCCAGGTCATTTTTTTCTAATAATTACACAGTTGTACCTGTTGTACAACAAAACACTTTATCACTTCCTACCCCAAATTGTAAGCAGACTCCAGGCAAGAAAATGGCAGTCAGGAATCAAAATTTGTTAAAATATTTAAATGTTTTCTTTTTTCTCCAAGATATTCGCTAATGGATATAGGCAAGAAATAGCCTGTCTTTTATTGGTTCCAAAATATCTTTTAAGTAAAATGTCATCTCAGGGACATCCCCATGGTTTGGAATTAGTTGATGTTATTTTTAAATAACTCTTTATTAACATTTCTATGTATGTCATTTAATTTATTGATTTAAATTTATAGTTTAAAATAGCATTATCATTGACCATTGTTGAAAAAAAGTATATTTTTAGTTTGAGCCAGTTTGGTTTGCAATGGGATTCAAAACAGAAATGAAGCATTTTATGATCTGATGGCTAAGTCATGGAACCAAATATTATTTCACAAAAATCAACTGTCTTCTTCATATGTGGACATTTGGTTTCCAAGGTATTCACTGTGAGACCTGGGTTAATGCCGAGAAAATTGCATTTTCCCAGAATGCATGTGATTACAAAGACAATTAAGGTCTGAAGCAAAATATACCATTTGTCAAATTAAACTGTAAATATTCAATTTACTTTTTAATATATAATTTGAAGTCTAAAATTTTACTTGTTTCTTGACCCAACAAAAAGTTATGAGAAATAATAATATAATCTCTCATTGGATTCAGTTTTGTTGTGTCACAGCTTTTATCCACAAGGAGACCAACTGAACTTAGACACTATTTTCTTCAAATATAGCCGTAGCTAAAATTGCTTCATAAAATACGATAGAACCATGGAATTAGTAAAATATTAAGAAATAACTTAACTGTGAGCTGGCGATATTGCCCAATAGTTATGAACACTACATGCTCTTACAGAGAACCTGTGTTTGGTTCCCAGACCCACAAGCCAGCTAACAACCATTAACTCCAGGTTGAGGGGATCTGATGCCCTCTTTTTGCTTTGGCAAGCATTGCATACATGTGGTGCACTTATATACATGCAGGTCAAATACGCATATACGTAAAATAATTAAATAAATAAAGTTTTAAATGTATATGTTGGGTCGGCGCGTCCTCTGAGAGAACTAGCACTGAACCCCAAGAGACTCCATAGGCAAAGGGGGAGACAGTCACCCCTCCCATCCAATCAGTCAACTCCAATTACATAAGGCAGAGGGTCAGGAAATGGCAGAAAGGCCGTCTTGGTGGGGCACTGACAGGGCGCTGTTGGATCTCAAAAACTCAGAGATGTAGGGGAAAGAGCCCATGGGTGTTTGCCTTTGTAAGTAACTTTCTTCTGGACTTCATAAACTTTATACAAAAGAAAACCCTGAATGGAATGCATGGTTTTGGTTTTGGCAGTGGGTGTTAGGACTGTGTGGGCCTGGGAGCCGAGAGAGCACTTGTGGGTCTCCCAGGGGAGAATTTGGTCTTGTAGTATCTTAACTGGGCATGGTAGCATACGCTTGTAGTCCCAGAAACTCAGGATGCTGCAGAAGGGGGGCGGATTCAGCACAGAACTTCGAAATCAGACTAGGCACTGTATCAATGCCACGTGTCAACAACAAGCGTAAAACAAAAACGATATTTTAAAGATTTTATTCTATTTTAAGTTATGTTCATGTTTGTACGGGGTTAGGTGAACGTGAGGGTAAAAGAGGGCCTTGGATCCCTAGGGCCATAGTTGTGAATTTCCTTGTGTGGTCGCTAGGAACCAAACTTAGGTCCTCAGTAAGAAAAGCAAGTCCTTTAATCACTGAGCCTTCTCCTTAGCCTCCAAAATTGGTGTTCTCAAAGTGTTTTGCAGTGTATAAAGAATGTGTACATGTAGGACTGGGGGAAAGACTGTTTGGAAATGCTTGCTGTGAAAGCATGAAGACCTGCTGTCTCATCCCCAGAACCACATGAAAACCTCAAAAGCACAACTCAGATGTAACATTGTGGGCTTCTATTCCCGATGCTGGGAATGCAGGAGGCAGGCATATCCCTGGGATGCACTGGCAGCCAGAGGAAGGAATCAGCAAGCTTTGTTTTCAGAAATAAACGATTATATTTTGTATTTATAAGAATCAGGGAAAAGTTATAAAAGATAGCATGAAAAGTCCTCAAAAGTCATTCACCAAATTTCAGCATCCCTTTATGGTTGTGTGTCATAGTGACATTGACAGTGGATGTTTGTCAAAACCTATAAACCAACACTAGTACATTTAATTACCTCAACCTCAGACTTAATTAAACATTGAGCAGCATTTTCACGAATCCCCATTACCTGTTCTATGGTCCAATGTGTGACACAATACCACATTTAGTGTTCATGCCTCTTTGTTCACTGAAAGCATTTGGTAGTTTTTTGGTCTTCTTTATAATCCATGATCCTGGCTTTTGAAAAGAATATTACCATGAATATATGAGATTGTCTAAGGGCTTTCGTTCTGACTTCATTAAAAATTAGAGTTCAAGAAAATAATTACAAGGGCTAGGGAGATAGCTCAGTTGGTAGAGTGTTTACCCAGCATGTGTGAACTTTGAGTTTGATCTCTAGCACCCATAAAAGCAGGCATCTCTGTCTGTAATCCAAGAATTTTGAATATATAGGCAGGAAGACCAGGTTCAAGTTCATCCTCCATTGCATAGTGAGTTTGAGGCTAGTTTGGACTATATACTACCCTATAGTAGGGAGGGAGGGAGGGAGGGAGGGAGGAAGGAAGGAAGAAGGAAGGAAGGAAGGAAGGAAGGAAGAAGGAAGGAAGGAAGGGAACTAAGGAAGGAAGGAAGGGAGGGAGGAGGAAGGAAGGAAGAAGGAAGGGAGACAACGGAGGAGGAGGAGAATTACATATTATCTCTGCATATACATGCTTGAAGTAGTGATGCTAAACAAATTCATATCCGTGCTAGAAGAAGGTCCTCAGGCCAGTTTAGCACCCTCCCGAGAAAGAGTTAATGGCCATGTTAAATATGCTATTGGCTGAGGAGAACTGAACAGGTATTTGTAGCCAAAACAGGAGGTTGCCTGATAGAAGTTTAGCTGTGATTCCACAGCTGAATTTCCTATTTTAATTGTTTATATAACTTGCATCTCAGCTAGGAAGACTTAATCCCTTTGCAGTGATGTAGAGTTGTACCTTCCCTGTTGGCTCCGAAAATGCCGAATACAGAACAGAGCTGAAAACTGAAATTGTATAATGTGAGGCTGCATTGCTTGCAAAGCTTCAAAAATATATGCCTGCCAAGAAAGGAAACCGAAGCACTGAACTTCCACTGCTAAAGAGAGGCAAAGCCAGTACCTATTAAGACATATGTCTTTATTTACTCAAACATAAATCAAGTGGTCCAGGAACTCGCGCAAGTAAATCGGATTCCATTTGTATGTTTTTCCTGACACATAAATCTCGCTGCATACAGAATGGCATGAATAATGCAGGAACTGAGCTCCCACAGTGAATAATCTTTCACAGAAGACCAGCCCCTTAATGGCTTACCTTCTAGAAATGAGCTTGGCACTGTGGAGACCGATGCAATAATACATATAAGCAACCTACGTGCATGCATTTTCTTACATCGAATTTTCTATTTCCTGAGACAAATGAAAGTTGTGCTGTGTCAGGGATTGGTTTCCTTGGTTAATGCATTAAATTGCCATGATAATAACAAATTGTAATTGTTATAAGGATGGTTGGTTTATTTATATAGGGACCAGTACTCACAAACATCCAGTGAGGTCAAGCTTAGTGTTAGTATGTGCTTAGGAAGACAAGGAACTGGGAATCTTAAAACTCAGTGGAGCTCATACATGAGATCCAGAGGAAAGTCTATTCTGCTCTGTTTGACTCCGGAGAGATAAATACTAAGGGGCAGCATTCTTATTCTGAATCAAAACAATCATTCATGGCTAGGGTTGTAAGATAAAATTAGCTGTTAGAGGAAAACAAACAAACAAACAAACAAAAAACAGGAAAACCCAGCACACAACACTGAATATAAACAAAAAGTGCTACATCTCAGGCTACAAGGTGAAGTTAGAGCCCATGGTGGGACCATTATCTTAGAGTAAGAGAAACAGAGCTACAGGGTGCCATTCTCAGATCCTATTTATTGCCTTCTTTTGTGGCATTCAGAGAGTAAAAAAAAAAAATCTTACTTTGAAGATGTAACTGATGATATGAAGACCTTCATTCATTTATTAAAAATCAATTTATTGATTAACTCAAGGCCAAATAGTAGTTTCTCATTTGGCTTCATTAGATTCTGTTTCTTAAAATACTTTACTTATTATTTTTACCTTATGTGTATGGAAATGTGTATTGCCTGGATGTGTATAAGAGCAACCAAGTCTTGCAATGCCCATGGAGGTCAGAAGAAGGTGTTGGAGCCACTGGAACTGGAATTACAGATGGTTGTTAGCCGCCATGTGGGTGCTGGGAATCAAACCCAGGTCCTCTGCAAGAGCAGCCAGTGCTCTTAAGTGCTCAGCCACCTCTCCATTCCCAGGTTTGGTTAGAGCTGAACATAAATGCCTATAGTGAAAAATAAATTGGAAGCACTTAAAATACGCATTGTACTTTGATTGTTAGAGATTCAGGGATGAAATGGACATGAAGTCCCAAGATTACAGAATTTCTAGTTTTCAAGAAAATCAGAGTAGCACAATAATGTTCAATTGTAGTTACAGTAAGGAGCAAAAATGAGAGGAGCTATAGGAAGCCAGGATAGGGATGTTATTTTAATATTCTGGGTTCACTAGAGCAACATAACCAATAAAATGAATATATATTAAAGGAGATCATTAGATTGGTTCACATGATAGGGCTGGGTAGTCCAACAACGTCTGTCTACATGCTGGAACAGCTGGAAACCTAGCATCTGCTCAGTGCACAAAGCTAGATGCCTCAGCAGTACTAATCTGGTGCTGAAGGTCGGGTGGATTCCTGGAGAGCCACTGCTCTCCAGCCCATGTCTGAAGACCTAAGAAAGTAGGTGCCGATACCTGTGAAATGTGCTGGTGGCAGGGAAAGAATGGATGGGCACACTCACAAGGAGGAGAGAAGGCAGACCACTGGAGCCTTGCTGTTCTCTCAGACTTCTTCTTATCCGGGCCGCTGTTGGAAGGTGCGCCCACCTTTGGTAGAGAGTCTTATCTTCAGGAAATACCTTCACAGACTCACCTAGAAGCATGTCTCTTTGCTGAGTCCAGATCCAATGGAGTTGACAATCCAGGTTAACTACCATAAATGCTTCCTATTCTCTAGGAATTTATACTATAACAGTGATAAGAAATTTTGATGAAGACATACAATTTAAAACATGAGAAAGATACAACTGTATCCAGGGGAGTGTGATTTGTATTGAGTATTTATTCTGCCATTCTTTATATTGGCACTGACTGTCAGGTAAGTGTTCTGTGGGAGGTTCCAAATGATGGGTGCATTTCAAAAGGGATCGATGCCTGCTTCTATCCCCTGTTGAATCTTAACTGAAACTTGAAACTGTCTTACTCATCTTTGTGTTCCCTCTAACACATGAGCACCAAGCACATATTAGACGTCCAGGTCATACCTTATCAGGAATTGATATGGTATTAATTTTCAGACATTTCTATATAAGTTATTTTATGTATAAATGCCTGAGATCAATAAAATGCTGTTATGCTGGTATATTCTTCCCTGTTACAAAAATCCTTTGAGAAGGTCTGAAAGTGTTCAGTCAGGGAACTGGTCACATTTATAGTTGAATGCTCATCAAGTTTTTAAACATCTTTGCCATTTTTTTCTAGATATTTCATGGCTGTCCTTTGCAGATGGAGATTAACTTATTAAATAGCAAAGACAGAGGAAACTTTAAGGTTTCCTTTTCTGAGTCTTAATATCGAATCTTATAGTTGAACAGATAGCCTCTATAATAGAATAAAATTACTGTAACCGAGACGGAAGTTTGTGATTTTTTTCCTTGGTATTGATGAGAATATTTCAGTGGTTTGACAGATCAAATATTAGATTATCCTATACCCAGCAATGTACTCCTTGGTATAAAGACAAAGCATGTGGAAATCATGTCCACATAAAACCACCTGTAGATACGGCTGTTGAAAAGTGGAAAACTCACAAAGATCAACTAACTTTTGAGTCACTAGATAAGCATGGAGGTCAGAGAACAGCACCAGTGAGTCAATTCTCTCCTCTCACCCTGGATTAAGAGTCTCAAGCACAGGTTATAATGCTTCACTGGCAAGTGTCTTAACCCATTGAGCAATCTCAAAGACCCCATTTATTTTTATTTTATTTTATTTTTAAAATATTTTTTATTTTCATTTTCTGTGTATGTGTGTTATGCCTGCATGTAAATAAGTGCACCTGTGTTGTGCAATGCCCACAGAGAACAGAAGAGGCTGTCGGATCCCCTGGAACAGGAGTTACGGACAGTTGGTAGCTGTTATGTGTCCCATTGAGCAATCTCAAAGACCCCATTTATTTTTATTTTATTTTATTTTTAAAATATTTTTTATTTTCATTTTCTGTGTATGTGTGTTATGCCTGCATGTAAATAAGTGCACCTGTGTTGTGCAATGCCCACAGAGAACAGAAGAGGCTGTCGGATCCCCTGGAACTGGAGTTACGGACAGTTGGTAGCTGCTATGTGTGTGCTGGTGTTCGAACCCGAGTCTTCTGCAAGAACAACCAGTGTTCTTAACTGCTGAGCCATCTAAAGTATAGTGCAATGGTTTGCTACATGTGTGGAGCACACCATGATCAACTAAGGGAAATTAGCAGATCCATCATACAAATTGGCTTCCACAATCTACAGAACACCTTAGATTATCAATTTATAAGGAAGCATGTTATTTTAGCTCAGTCTCACAGGGTTCATTCACAGTCATTCCATAGCATCAATTTTGGCCTGTGGTGGCTAGGGCAATAAGGAAAGAGAGAGGGAGAGAGAGAGAGAGAGAGAGAGAGAGAGAGAGAGAGAGGAGAAAGGAGAGGAGAGAAAGACGCGCACAAGAACCAAATTACAGTATCCTCTTCAAGGGTCATCAGTAAATTGACTGCATTCCACTGCACCCTAACTCTTTAAGATCCCAACCTATCCAACAGTCCCTCAGGCATCAACCAAGCCCTTTACCATAAAAGTCCTTCAGAGACATTCAAAACCCAAACCATAACCCATCATCATAAATTTCACTATTACCTTATGATGAGTATAATCAAAATTTTCTTTCATATAGATATATGTACATATATCATCATTATTAAGTATATTTACTATTATAATTGAACTAATTTTATGTGAATTATATTGGAAGAAAGCCCAGAAGAAAAACAATAGAAAACATTGTAAGTCATGTTTGAGGGTTTTGATAGAGGCTTGCTTATTTCTCTGGTCTCAGAAGACAATTTTATTTATTTATTCATTGAGACAGAGTCTCTCCCCAAGGTTGGTCTTGAACTTTTATGTAGTAGACATTGACCTTGAATTTCTATACCTCCTGCCTCTCCATACTGAGTGAGTTCTGGGACTACAGGCATGCACCACCATGCCCTGTTTGCCAAGAGCTGCTGATCAAACCCACGACTCTGTGCATGCCAAGCAAGCATTCTAAGAACTGAGCTGCATTCCCGTCCCAGAAGATAATGTTGACATCTTTTTCTCAGGGAGGATGAGCCAGTTTCATGAGGATACCCAAGTCACAAAATAAAAATCCAATTGTGTTTATCAAAGAACCTGCTTCATCTTGTTAGCATGGGAGTAAACTCTAACTGAAAAACATGACAAAGACACCAGGTGGTGTAGGGATGTAAGATCCAGAATGCTGAGGCCTCTTAGAGCTATTTGCAGTAGCATGGTTTTAGTTAAAAAAAAAAAAAAAAAAAAAAAAAAAAAAAAAGGTAAAATAAAAAAGTGTCAATTGCCAGAGCCCAAGACTCTGTAAGACATTAATCTGTGATTCTTGTTTTGATGTAACTTAGCCACAGGGACTCAGCCTTCGAAAGACAGAACACCAATGTGGTCAGACTAAGACCGGAAGGAAGCTAAACCACACAACTAAAGCCCCAAACTGAGAAGGCAGCGCAGAGACAGAGCAGTGTCTTCAAAGACAGGTGAAGTTGTGTAATTCCCCAGTTGTGATGGTCAGTTTTAAGAGTTAACTTGACACAATTTAGTATCTATGGTCTGGGAAGAGACTCAGGGAAGAGTTGCCTAGCTAAGGCTGGCCTGTGGGCATGTCTGATGGGGATAGTTTTGGTTGCTTTAACTGATGTAGGAAGACTCAGCCCAAGAGTAGGTTTGGGGCCCTGGACTGTACAAGAGGAGAGAAAGTCATCTAAGTCCTAGGCAATGCTTTTAACCTTCCTGCTCTCACCTGCAGATGTGACCAGCTGCCTCTGGCTCCTGTCCTTGCTGTTCTGACTTCCCTAAGATGATGGACTATCACCTGGACTTGTACCTTAACAAAAATCTCCTCTAAACTTCCTTTTTTCAGGATATTTTATCACAATAACAGAAACAAAATTAGGACACTAGTTGGTGGGTATCATCTACCTAAGGAACTAGTTTTCAAAATGAAATCAGCACACCTTTGTTCTTTGGGGACTTAATGTGCCCTGGGGTAAAAAGATCTAAATTAACAAGTAATTACTTTTTGGGCTAGAGAGATGGCCCAGTAGTTAGGAGCACTGGCTGCTTTTGCAGAGGACCTGAGTTCAGCACCCATATGGCCACCAACAACCATCCATAACTCTAGATCCTCAGGATCTGACACCCTTCTGTTCTCCATGGCCATTACAGGCACATGGTATACCTACATACATGTGCGCAAAACATTCATACACATAAATTAAAACTAAAAATAGATATATTTAAAAAATTACTCTTAGGACTAGAGAGATGGCTAAATGGTTAAGAGTAGTAGGTGCTCTTAGAGAAGACCTGGATTTGGTTCCCAGCACCCATTTGGCTATGAAGAACCATCCATAATTTCAGTTCCAGGGGATCCAATACCCTCTTCTGTCTTTTGTGGGGATTGTGCATTACTAGTGCACTTACATACATAAAAGCGAAACATCCATAGACATAAAATAAAAATAAATAAAATTTTAAAACACTACTCATCAGAGATTTAAATGGGAAATTGAAATAAAGATAAGAGTAAATGAGAATATTTTTCACAGTTTCAGCTTGTGAATTCTCACCTGCACATATATGGCATGCTCTGAGAGGTCATTAATTAGATATGAATAACCAAAAGTTTCCTACAACTCTAGGACCTGCTCTCCATTAAGTAGCCCCATAGCGTGGATTGAAGGGCAAATGGAAACACTCTGACGGATCTCTTCAGAATTCGACCCAGGAAAAGTAGAAACAACCAGCTACAGAGTTTGCTGCAGAAAGTCAGAGATTATCTTGCGTTTTTTCATTTAAAAATAAGAGGTGACTGAAAAAAAATAACAACACCAAAACCTTCTGTGGTTAAGATAAGTATAAACTATAAACAACCAACCTAGCACACTTAAATGGGATTTCTTACTGAGGGCGTGCAGCCAAAATATAGGGGATATTTAGAACACATGGGGGCTGGGGATGGCACCTAGTTGGTAGAGTGCTTGCCTAGTATGCATGCAGGACACCCTGGGTTTGATCCCCAGTGCTAGAAGAAACTGGGGAAAAACTGGGTATGGTGGTCCATGCTTGCATGTCCAGCATTTGGGAGGTGGAGACAGGAGGACCAGGATTTCCCCTGAGAGGCAATTGCTTTCACATGTGTTAGAAAGGTTGAGAGGGCAACACACAGGGTTAAACATCCTGTTTGCCATTTTGTAACTGGTCTACCATATCTTCATATTTAGGCTAGATTTAATCTTCAGGGTAAAATGGAGTATCATTTTGTGAAATGTGATAATGACTTCCATGTTTGGAAATCTAGCATTCATGAAATTATCTGTGTGTGCCATGGTGGAGTTGTGTTAGCCCTCTTAGGTGACATGCTTACTTGTCAATGTGTCTTTAAAGACACTTTAGTCCCTCCAAAGCTTCATCATCATGCTAGCCAGGCTGATATAACTTGTATTGCTTGCAAGGAACTATAAAATAAATACATAATTAATACATCCAAAAGTGTTCCGGAAGCATTGGGGTGTTTCTTGGTTCTGACCTCTTGGAGTAGAAAAGTATGGAGAGACCCTGCTTGGAGAGCACAGCATCTGCTTGGTGATCTGTGTAGACTTAGACAAAGTAGGGCAACAAAGGAAGCAAATGAGGCGTCTGAAACAGTCACAGCATGATGTCACACCCCAAAGTGGATGGTCTGTATAAACTTTAAAAGGTAATAAAAGTGTCACGGGGTCAGGGGCTTTAGTGACATTCCATCTAATGTGAAGTTGGTGTGCACTGGTCACATGAGACTACCCCAGAAAACAGTCACAGACATGAAAGTGGAGATAGAGTTGAAGCTTTATTTAATTAGGATTTCTTAAGATAATATTGAATTATGTGAAGGATTCAAAGGCTGCAAGATTGTTTCCTCACATCACAAGCCACAGGGAGTATGCATGTTTTGGGTTCTTCCCAGGAACTTTGATCAACAAGATTGTGTGGAATTCCTAACCTCCACGAGGTAAAATTAATACCAGTTATAATAAGAATATTAGTGGGGCCGGGCGTGGTGGTGCACGCCTTTAATCCCAGCACTTGGGAGGCAGAGGCAGTCGGATCTTTGTGAGTTCTAGGCCAGCCTGGTCTACATAGTGAGTTCCAGAACAACTGTGGCTACAGGGAGACCTTGTCTCAAAAAGACCAAAAAAAAAAAAAAAAAAAAAAAAAAAAAAAAAAGAATATTAGTGGCATGTGAACAGATTTGATTAATACTGAAATCCAAGGTGGTATTTCTGTAACCACATAATCCAATGATTTCTGAAAGGTTCTATCCTTGACCTCATTTTGCCTGGATATCATGGCTTGCTGTTGACTGTTGCATGTGATAAGAAATTAATGCTTTAACACTACACAAAAATACTGTCTCTGTATGTGGTATAAAACTCTAAGTAGGGGCTGGACAGATGGCTCAGCAGTTAAAAACACTGGTTATTCTTGCAGAAGACCCAGATTCAAATCCCAGCACCCATATGGCAGCTAACAACTGTCTATAACTCCAGTCCCAGAGGATCCAACAGCCTCTTCTGA
>NW_008353604.1:1165504-1183414 GCF_000622305.1 Nannospalax galili | reverse complement strand
AATAAAAAATAATAAAAAAAGAACTCTAAGTAAAAAAAAAAGTATGCTCAGAGAAACAATCTCTGAACTAATAATACAGGTTACAAGTGAACTCAAGTAGAATTGATTTATTAATTTATGGAAAAAGAAAAGGTGACCATTTTGAAATGTCAGTAGCTTGATGGAGTTACTGCTGAGATACTGAGATTTTAGTTTTACATGCACATAAACATTTTGATATGTGCTGTTACATTTTTAAAAGGCACTTGTGATGGAGTCTACAATTCCTAGGAAGAAAATAAAGAGAAATTTTCCTTGATAAAAATTCTTCTAAAATTCTTTCAGTAGTTTTACAAATAAGGAAAAAATTCAGGTTGATGTTCCTGCCTGTTAAACTACTGTAATTGATGATAACAGAATTCACACTGTAGTGTATCTACATCCAAGAACATACATGGGATTCTCTCCTCACTTTGAATAAAGAATACAGATCAGGGGCTAGAGAGTAGGCTCAGTGGTTAAGAATAAACACTTTCTGCTCTTGCAGAAGACAGAAGTTCAGTTCCCAGCACCCACATGACAATTGATAACCTGTAACTCCAGTTCCAAGAGCTCCAGCACCCACTTTTGGCCTCTGCAGGCATTGCACAAGTCTGATGTACTTACATACATGGAGGAAGAACACTGAGCTGGGCATGGTGGTGCCATGACTTTAATCCCAACCCTTGGAAAACAGAGGCAGGAGTTAGCGGCCAGGCTGGTCTACACAGAAATTTCCAGACCATCCAGGGCTACATAGTGAGACCCTGTCTCAATAGGCACATAATAATGTCAGTAAATATATAATAAATAATTTTTAAAACTGTAAGAAGTCTAGAGATCAAAATTCCAGATTCTGCTGTGTTTGAGCAGCTGCCTCTCTGTCTGTCTGGCTTTTTGCTGCTGCTGTGTTAACTAAGTTAAATAGGTCAACAGGACCCAAGGGATGGCTCTGTGGACAAAGGTTTTTGCTGCCAAGGTTGATGACCAAAGTTTGATTTCTGGGATCCACATGGTGGAAAGAGAGAACTAACTACTACATGTTGCCCTTTGACCACCCCAAGGTCTTCTTGGCATGTATGTGCACCCCTCTCTTTTTGCTGCTGCTGTGTTAACTAAGTTAAATAGGTCAACAGGACCCAAGGGATGGCTCTGTGGACAAAGGTTTTTGCTGCCAAGGTTGATGACCAAAGTTTGATTTCTGGGATCCACATGGTGGAAAGAGAGAACCAACTACTACATGTTGCCCTTTGACCACCCCAAGGTCTTCTTGGCATGTCTGTGCACCCCTCCCCCACATACACAATCAATAAATAAATGCGATAACTTTAAAAAAAAAATAAGGCCAACAGTAGTGCACATTGCCTTTGGGCTAAGGATTCTGCCACCTTTCCTCCGTCATTTTTCTGTCTAGACCCATCATTTCCTTTGGACACTCTGCCAGTAGGTTGTGTAACTTGGTGTAAGTCTATGGCTCTTTCCTTATAACCACAGCACACTTAAGCATTTTGGGCAGAAGAAAAGGATTGATGTTTTATTTTGCTTTTAACTTTAATTAGTACTTGATCTTACAAAAATATGAATATTAGACTTTGGAATATGAAGCTTTTTCATAATGTTTTTTCTTTTCTTTTCTTGTGCAAAATTATTTTAAGCAATCAAGGCTATTGTATTTCACGAAGAGATATTCTCTGCATTTTAAATTCATAGCAAGTTTGGGAAATTTTCAATCGGTCTCTGTAGACCTCAAAGAGGCCTCAGTGGAATTAATACTTAATAAATGTGAAAAGAAATTTATTCTGTCTGAATCATTCAATTCAGAATGCTTGTGCTAGAGGGCAAGAGAACAAAATGTCTCCAGTATGAAAATCCCCTATATTTTATTTAACTTACAAGTGGTGACAAATGACTTGAAAAAAATCCTTCAAAGAAATCTGATGTAAGAAACAGTATTTTGTTTCAGATGCACAGAATAAATCTTGCAAATCTTAAGTGGTTTCCTGAACAAGCAGCAGAAGAAGAAAGCCCAACATGGTTTTTCTATATATTTTCTCCAAGAGTTGAATTTCAATGATTTGAAACGTTTGAATTTGCTCTTTAAAAAAATATTTTATTTATTATTTTTGTTATATGTGTATGAGTGTTTTGCGTGACTATATGGAGGTACACCCATGCTGTGCAATGCCAACAGTAGCCAGAAGAGGGCTTTGGGTTCCCTAGAACTGTTTCTGGCCACCATGTTTGTGCTGGGAACCAAACCTAGGTCCTGTGTAGGAACAGTCACAGGCTAAGCTCTTAATCACGTTGCTGAAGGAAAGGAAAAATCTGAAGTTTTGACAACTGATTCTTTCTTTATAATTTAATTTTTTTGAGACTTTCATACCTGAGCACTGTATTTATATCACGTCCACCCCTCAATCTTCCCTTTCAAACTCCTCCCGTATCCACCCCAACTCCTTAAATTCTTGATCCATTTTTCTTTAAATATACACATATGCTGTGTGTGTGTGTGTGTGTGTGTGTGTGTGTTACTGACTTACTGAGTCAATTAAGTGTTGGTCACTTAGGTCTGAACTCGAGATTGAATTACCTATCAGGGAACTCATCCCTAACCAGCAATGATTCTCCCTCTCTCTGCAGCCATTGATTGCCTACAACTCTTCCTCTAGAGCTGGGACCTTGTGAAACTTTGCTCACCCGTGCTGACCTCCTGACTGGCGCTGACACTGTGCAGGTCTTGTTTAGGCAACCAGATTTTTGAGATTTCAAGTACAGCCTCCTTGTTCTTAGACATCCATTATTCCCTGTGAAGAGATGTGCAATTTGCATCCTAGGCCTGCCAGTTACTAACTGTGAGTGTCCTATGCACATATATTAACCTTTTTGAAACACAGCACGTTCATCAATAAAAGCCGGTCATTCTGGACCTAGCATGATTCTTTGAGGATTAAAAGAATTAGCACTTTTGAAAGGCATGGATCTTGGGCATATACTCTGTAGAGATGACTGTTGCCCACTACCTGATCTCTCATTCTCTGAGCTCTGGCCGTTGTACAGTTATGTAGCACCTGTTTTGTACTCTCTATGCACAGAAGCTGGGTATGAGGTATACCCTGCCTATGATGGCTTCCACCGTCTCTGAATTCTCATTTCTTCTTGAACATCCAACCCAGGCACTTCTTCAGTAGAAGCATTTACTGTTGACTCACTCCTGTTCTGTGCCACATCCTTGACAAATTCAAATGCATGATTTTTCCACATTGTTTCCATCCAGTCCAGTTCCCTTGAGGACTGAAAGCTTCTGTCTGTTGTTTTAATGTATCCAAATCCAATATCCAGCACTTGACTGGAATCAAAAATATCTGGTGACATATAGAATTTCTCAGTCCTCAGTTGAGAATCACTGTTGCATTGGCAGTCTTGTCCTGTAACAATCTGCAACAAAATTGAAATTTTACCCTTGATTCAAAGAAAGTGGTTTAATATTAGAAGGATAGCCTCAGAATTTTAACTATACAAGTTAATAGCCAGGCGTGATGGTGCACGCCTGTAGTCCCAGCACTTGGGAGGCAGAAGCAGGCAGATCTCTGTGAGTTCAAGACCTGTCTGGTCTACACAGTGAGTCCCAGGCCATCTGGGGCTAAAGGGAGACCCTGTCTCAAAAAGTCCAAAAAATTTTTTTAATAAATAATAGCTTCCAGGTCACACAGTTCGAATCTTGTTCATGAATTGATTTCTTTCTGGTTCTGAAGTCTGTGGCTTCATGTAGAACTTCTAGCAATCCTACACCAGAGGAATGGGAATTGTTAAAATATGGGTATGGCTGGTGATTTTATTTTCTCCTTTTCAAATCAGTCATTTTTAATTTAAATTATGTTACCTCTGGTGAGCTACTGACTTGTAGTCCTATTTCTTCACTATACAAAATAGATTATTTTCAATTATGTATGAGCTGTAAGGGGGTACATTACAACCACTATGTAATACTATAAAATGCATCAACTTCTGATACACACACACACACACACATGCACACACACATATATATGAATATATACACATAATTGTATTTGACATATTGACAGATACACTTTTGAGCAGTCAGTACCAGAATAAAATTTATCAAGATAAAAAATGACGAAGAAGCAAACACTTTAGTAAAATTCATAAAAACAACCAACCTTAAATAGAATATAAATGTGGCTGGGATACTCAGGAATGACCATCAGGCTGACTAAAAACTATCCTTATTTTTTCATATATTTGAAGCCCAAAGTTTTGGTTAGCTTAAAACAGGTTTTATTTTCTAAAATCCAAAAAATCATAGCTATAGCCATGATCTAAATGTTTAAAATACTTTATTGTTGCAGAACTCCAACTTTATCATTCAAACACTTCAAAGATAATTTATTCTCATTAAGAAGAAGATAAACCATGTCATTTCCCCTACACGTATCTGTCTAGTAAGAGAAAACTTATTAGAAATATGCATTAAGAGTATTTAATGTTAACATTTTTATCTCTCTTTTATTAACATTCATGAGTTATTCAGTTTTAGTGTGAATGGTATGGAAGAAATATCTAAATAATTTAGTATGTTGAATAAATTGGTTTGTATAGAGAAAAATCTGTTGAATTCTTTATTCAAATAACTTAGAAAAATGCATCTGCAATCAGAATCATTCAAATAAATCAGTACCACTATTCTGAATTTACTCAGTAACTTTGAAATCTTCATTTCTAACTTGGCACTCTCCATGATAATTTTAGTTTTCAATCCCCTTTTTGTGGTTTATCCCAGCATTTTTCTCTTGGGCAAACACAGATGAGAGACCTGAATTTAAGGAGGGAATGTAGAACTCATTCAAAAAATAATAGGTGAGAAAACTGAACCATGTTTACAACTAAATCTCAGTTTTGGGAAGGAATACCAACACCTCTGCAGCGTTGCTATGGAAGATTTATACTAACTGTTGGAAATATAAGAAATTTGACATCATCAAAACAATGTCTGTTGTAAAGACATTTAAGAGTTATAAGCAAAAGCCCCCATGGGTCTTGGGAGGATATTGCTTAGTTGGTACTTTCATTGTAAACACAAGGACCAGAGTTCAGTGACCTGAACCCATGTTACAAACAAGAATAGAGGCTAGACAGATGGCTCAGCAGTTAAGAGCACTGCCTGCTCTTGCAGAGGGCCAGGGTTCAATTCCCAGCACCTACATGGTGGCTAACAACTCTTCAAAACTCCAGTTCCAGGGAACTCTCACACCTTCTTCTGAAGGGGGGAATTAAATAAATGCAGGCAATATACTCATATACATAAAATAATAATAGTGAAATAATTTTTAAAAAATGGAAAAGAAAAATATGAGGATTGTGGTGAACACTGTAATACCATTGGAGATTGTCTTCTGACCACCACATGCACATGCACATAGACACACACACACACACACACACACACACACGCACACACACCACACCCCACTTAATACTTTGCTCACCTAGTAGCAAGTTACAGTGGGCCAGAACATCCAACTTCTGCATAATTTCTCCACTCTTGATAGAACTTCAGAGTGAGTGGCAGGTTTGAGTTAGATCTCATCCTTTGAGCTTTGATATAAAGGCATTTGTAGGAGCCAAGGATGTATTTGCTGATTACAAAAATAAGAACCTAATGCATGACTTGTTTGAGATTCTGATGTGATCATGCAAGTGGTATCACTTAGAGAAGTGTCTGGCTTTGAAAACAAGGGGCATTAAAAGTATCAAATATAAAATATGGTTTTAGAGTCAAATCATCAAGAATAAACACAAAGAAGTCATCTGAGGGTTCCATGTAAACCTGTAAACTTAGTGCATGTCCGTAGACTTATGTTCACTGAATTCAAATAAAATAATAAACAGATGTTGGTAAAACATGCCTGATCTTGGGTTATCATCCAAGTGAAAGATAAAAGGAAGAAATAACAAAAAAAGTGCTAAAATGGGACAAAGCAATCATGTTTCAAATGACCCCTGGCTAGAGACAGCATTGTGCAGTCAATTCATATTTTCCTGTGAGCTGTTCATAAACAGTCAAATAAATACATAAGCATAAATAATAAGAATGAATAAGCATATATCATCTCATATTTGACAAGCATAAAGATTATTGTCACTATCTAACAGGATTTTCTATGACATTAAAAATCCATTTAATACATAATGATAAATAAATCTATTGAATCAGATCAGATCTTCAGCCTTGAGAGTTTTCCCTCTGTTCTGTCGTCCCATTGGTCTAATCACCTTCAGTTTTGCTAAGGACATAACATGAAGTTTTTCAACATTTTTCTGTGTCAGGACGTCGGCATAGCTAAAGTCCTTGTCTTATTTTAAACAAAAGAAAATGTTGCTGGGAAGGTAATTTTCTTAAATTTGTTATTAATATTTGAGGTAGAAAAGTTGAGCATTTGGCAAGTATTGTACAAAACGGTTATGAGCAGATGATGTGTAAACAGCCTGCCTGGTACTGACTGAATTCCTTCAAAAACACGGACTTGAATCTATAAAGAAAGTTCTGCCATACCCAAAGCACTCACTTAAAAGATAACTTAATTGTTTTGGGAATTGTTGACACAGTAGGTCTTAGACGTTTGCAAGAGGTTATCACTTTTCTCCTAAGATAGGCTTAATTAAAATTAATGATCAGTTATCCCTGTCTTTGAAGTCATCAAAGAACACTGGAATCAAAGTTGTCTGAAAGAACTAAATTATAGAGGAGGAGGTGCCATCATGGGTTAACTTAAGCTGCAGTACAGCCCTCTACCAGTTCAAATCCTGAGCTCTCAATCCCCAGCCTCTTTGCTACAGCAATTTAAATCTATAAATACAGGGAGGGAAAAAAGCCGTGTCATTCTAGCATGGCTTGTGGTTTTGTTTTGTTTTGTTTAAAATAACTTCCATAATAATTTAATAGAAACTGCATTCAGGAGACCGAGGCAGGGGGTTGCCATGTGTTTGAGTACAGCTGGGATATATAATGAGGTCTAGGCAAACTTTTGCACAGATTGAGGCCCGGTCAAAAAAAGCGAGAGAAAATAACAAATAGAAAATATGTGAGTAGCAAACAGATCACATCAGAAATAGGTGAAAACACCAAGGAGAACTTGGATGTTGGTATCAATAGGCATAGTTTTTAAACTAATCATTGGAAATATTTTAAGTAATTAAGAAGAAGACAATTAACAGTTTTAAAAAACTGACCAGATTGAAATTCTTGAAGAGGAAATATATTATCTGAAATAAAAGATTTATCAGATGGCTTCCAGTAGTAAATTTGAAGCTATTTCAATAGAAATGACTCACAATAATTTAAATAAATGAAAAATGAAAATTAATGAACAGAGGATCATAGATCAAATAATTGCATGCATGTAAATGGTCTCCCTAAAGTAAAAAAGTGGAACGGAAGAAATATTTGTATGAAAACATTTTCATATATGATGATTAAAATGAATCTTAAGAAATCCCAAGTGAAATAAAAATAAAAAGACAAATAAGCAAACCAACAAACTAAAGACCCAGAAGAATCAAAGTCAACATAGAAAATCATAAAGATATCATCAAAGAAATTAGAGCAAATTGAACACATTGTATTTCACGAAGGTGTAATGGCTCATCCTGACTCTCAAGTTGAGAGAAGTAAGGGAATTAGGAAAGTAGACTTAGAGGTGTGTCTGTGAGGGGATTTCCAGAGAGAACTGGTATTTGAGACTTAACTGAGGGGAAATGCAATATCCTCTGTGAATGTGGATGGCACTGCCCAGAAAGTTGGAGTCAGGGAGGAACAAAGTTGAAGGGAGAGGAACACGAAAACTCCATTCTTCTTGACTAAGCGCGTGCATGGCCCTAGCATCCCCTGAGGACTTCAGACTCAATGAGGACTCACACTCACTATCCTCCAGGAATTACCCAGTCTTTCAGTCTCAGACTGGGCCAAGGCTTTACATCTCAGACTGGGGCAGTGTTATTGGTCATCTTTCCTCTGAGGCATCTTGCTTCTTGGTTAATCAGCTATTAAGATCTCTGGATCTGGTTCTTTGAGGGAGGATGGGGAAATGGGGGTGCTAGAATTGGGGAGAGAGGAAGGAGGCCAGAAGGGAAGATAAAGAGTAGAGACGAATAAATCTGGGGAGGGGCAGGACACCCAGAGGGAAATGTGAAACCCTAGAAATCCTATGAGAAATGAACATACAGTGTCTCAACATTAGTGCATATGTATACCTCCCAGCCGCTTGGCAAGGAACCCAGAACGAGACACAAGAGACCTTGCTTTGAGTGGTTGGTGAGGGTGGTCCAGAAAACTCCCAAAATGACACAGGCTATTGCCAAACCTCTTGGTTGTCTTCCAGAATTAGTAGATAAGACCCTACTGCTGAAGAAAGGACATAACTAGGATGCAGGACTTGAAGCAATGGAGCAGGAACTGACTTGGAAGCCTTCTAAATGAAGTTTAGCTGTCATAATGCTAGATGATGATATGCAAACTGCCAAGGGACAAAATCAGACAATGGTCCAACCCAGGCCTAAAGGATAATAACCACAACAACCTGCATGGCAAACTACCTCTATTGGTACCTCTATTGGCAAACTACCTCTAGTGGCACTGTTATATGATTGAACTTAAAGCCCTCTCAATGAGAGTGAACTCACAGGTGGCACTGTAAACGCAGCCAAATTCATGTGGAAGGAAAGGACATAGATTCTAGAGAAAACCCTATTTCTTTCAGATCTTCAGATAAATTAAACTTCTTACCATATGTTAAATATCAATCCTTATACTTACAGATAAGCATATATACACCACTCATGGAGGAGGATTCTTCTTGCAACAGATGGAGGCTACTGCAGAATTGCACATCTGGTCAGACACAGAGAACATATTTCTGAGAGATGCCTAGTACTAGGTGACACATCTACAGTTGAGTGTCTACAACTAAGGCTCATGGAACATAGCAGAACAAGGGGTAGAGAGAAAACTGATGCTTCCCTCAACTCTCACCAGTGAAGCTTCCTTATACAACAGAGTGCAATGCACAGAGAAGGCCACGACTGGCCAAGTTTGAAAGAATAAGAGACTATAGAGTTTAGGATAGGGTTCCTGTATGGAAGCTCACCCACCCACAACTCAGGGTCCATTGTGCAAGAGAGGGGGAAAGGATTTTAAGAGCCAGGGCTGGTTCATGAACACAGAGAAGTAGAAGCTTTCAGACCACTGGAAGCCTGCACATGTGAACTTGGGGCAATGGTGGCACTAGACCCATGTCAATTCAATTAAATAAGAAGCCAGAGGGAAAGACAGGAATGGATGGGTGGTGGGCCAGCACTAGACTGAGAACTACTGGAGACTGATTGCAACTGTGTGAGAGAGAATATGCCTTACATACTATGTCTAGATGGACTGACTAGACTCCAGTGGACAAATTTGTGTTGAAAAACATCTGGGCACAAATGTTTGACTGGATAGGACTTAATATGAATGGCAGAATACATGAGGTCTGGTGGGAGGAAGGGGGGGCGTGGATGGGGGAGAGGGTCTAAACTTGACTGGAAACTGTTGTATGAAATGACAAAAGTTCAATAAAACATTTAAAAAAAATCTCTGGATCTCTAGCCTGAGCATAGTGATTGTTGGCTTACCCATTATCCAGTAGTATAAGCCAATCTAACAAATCCTCTTCTATAACTATGTTCATATATATTATTGGCTCTAGCTGGCTTGAGAATCCATTAAATTAGACTAATCCATTAAAATAGATTTCCAAAGGTATTTTCAGCCAGGTGTGGTAGCACACACCTTTAGTCCTAAGGAGGAAGAATCAGTCTTATCTCTGCAAGTTCCAGGCCATCCAGAACTAAATAGTGAGACCCTATCTGGGAGAAAGTATTTTCAATATGCTTTTATATTTGATGACGTAATGGAAAAAGTGACATTCTTTTAACTTTGTCTTCTAGTTGGCATAGCAATTACTATCAAGTAATACAGAGCTAGCCCAAACTAAATGGGATTGTACCCTGGCAATTGTCTTCCTTTCTTCCCCACATCCTCTCTCCAAAAAGTGAAGAATGAGTTAAATTACAAAGATACTCATTAAAGAGAAATGAAATCAACTTAATGGTATAATAAGAACAGGTGACTGGTGATTTAACTAAAAAAAATCTTGACTAATGTGCTTGCTATTTAATTGTAATTGTTAACTTTAAGTTTCAGTCTAAAGATGTGTTAATTTCTCCACTGGTGAAGGATAGAAGCATTTGAAAACACGCAGTTAAATTGTGGACCTTGTGATCTACGGCTTCAGGCTCTAATGTTAAAATGCAATTATAACCAACTTTTTAACAGCATTATTTTTGTTTGGGGGGCAAGTTTCACACACTACGGATAAAATACGCTGTTCTATAATATGAAATTATTGAGCATTATGCTTTTTATATTTTTAATTAAATTAATTGAGTCTCAATAGCAGCATTTTTTGGTTTTAGTTTGTTGTCTATTAGGAGCACAGAGTAACACAGAGAATTTCTGTTTGGATTTCCTTTTGTTTTAAAAGTATGCATTTGCAAATAAGAGAACTCACTCTAGAAAGAAATAGAAGTTGTCTTATAGTTTTATCAGTACTATGTTGAAAGTTTTGCATGTATATTTCGTGGTTACAGTGAAAATTTAAATTACACAATATAATAAATTCTGCTTCTGTGCTTTAAGAAAAGTACTATATTATTTTTACTTCAGACCAAGTGATTTCTCTGGAGTCATTTTCTTTACAAACTACATAGGCTTCAATTATTAATTCAATTTCCCTTAGCATTTCAAATGGATTAGAAGTGAAACACTATTTGACTTCTTTTAGAAAATTGTTGCTGAAATTTCCATTCTCATTACTAAATTTCAAATACATGAAGGAACACATGACTAATTAATTTAGAGAGAGGGACTGCGATGCTCCCAAATACCAGCAAACTTGCCATGTGTCTTGTAAACCAAGTTTTGTTCAGTTCATGCCTATGTAAACTGCAGGTCATTGTGATTGATTTTTCAAAGTTCTCCTTTTTTTCAGTTGCTTAGATTATGAAAACTAAGGCAGTTTTTCATCAAACCAGAATAATTATTACATACCCTAGAGAGAGATGTGAGAAAAACAACCACATCTGAAATAAAGTAGGTGAATCAGTTATGGATTTGGGAAACTCTAGGTGAGAGAGAAAATAATATCAAGGGACGTGTTTGTAAGACATACAAAATAAGCTTCAGCAATAGTGATTGATTAAAAGTACATCTTTGAGTCTCCAGTAAAACAAAATATAGAAATAGGTAACAATAGCAGTGTCCATCAGTTGTAAATGAATCCTTAGGAGGAATACAGAGTTTGGAACACAGACATTAGGAAGAAACAGTGTCAGGTTCTGACAATGAATCTCCAGTAGAAAGCAACAGATGATAAAACATAATCACAGAGTGAATGTTTCTCCTTACCACAAAACAGATGGTGGAGTTTTTAGATTCCCAAGATATGATTGTTAAATAGTCAGTTCCCAATTGAGGACAAACAGGTCCAGGAGGATCCAAAATAATTCAATCAAATCATACATACTTCTTTCCATCATTTAATCCAAAAATGAAAATTTTATTTCTTGGAGAAATTGAAGTAGTCAATACATTATGGCTAATTATCAGTATACTCCTTTTAAACAATCATTTGCTTTATATTTTCAGTTGACCATTTGATATCATATTCCTAGAGCAATCTATATTTCTTGACTGCAACATAGAGACAAATTTTATGTTCTAATTGCTTGCTGGGAGTGAGACCTGGAAGTCATGGTTTCCATAGACACTGGGGATGAAGAGACATGGTGGAGGTCATGCAGAGTGATGTTAAGGTCTCTTATGATATAACTATGTTGCTCTTACCCATGTTTCTCCTCCCAATCCTTACTATACTAATAAGACAAGAAGGGACATTCAGAAATGTGATCTGCCTGTGAGCCCAACACAAGGAGACAGTATTGGGAACACAAAACGTTTCAGTGGTCTGTCCTTATTGAGGAAATGTTCCGTAGATTTTTAAATCACTTTGAATACCTGAAGTCTCCTTCCGCACATATGCACATATCGGAGAACCAAAACTCAGACAGTCACGTTAAGGTGCATCCGAGCCAATGAGCCATTCAAAGCTTGAAATACACAGAGAAAATTTGTTTCCTGCTCACGTTTCCCCCTCTTCTCTCAGAAATTCCCATGTTTCCTCTGCAGAAATTGAGGAGGAAAAAGTTTAACAACACAAAACTCATTTTCATCCTTGCCCCCTGTTCCAAGGCGGTCTCTCGCCTCACTTACATTCCCTTGCATCGTAATTCACCCTTAACCTATCGTAGGTTTCGTGTTTCATTCTGGAAACACATATAAATTTTGAAACCAGTTTAAAATGCGTTTTATGTCTTTTAGTGGGAAACACTCTGTCTTCTTCAGCTTCTGAAAAATTGTCTGTGTCAACCAATGTATGCTTAACACACGTGCTGTTTTAAAAATGGATTTAATTAATTTTTAAGTCATATCTGTATGTGTGTGTACGAGCACATGAGTGCAGGTACCCCACAGAATTCAGAAGAGGGTGTCAGATCCCCTGGAGATGGAGTCCCAGACAATTGAGAGCCACCTAATGTGGGTATTGGGGACTGAAATAGGGTCCACTGCAAAAGCAGCAAGTGCTCTTAACTATTGAGCCATCTCTCCAGCCCAGCAATCATGCTCTGTGATACAAAGACAGTGCTGTTCTTATTTTCATGAGGAAAACAAAGGATGTGAAATTTCTTGACTCTCGCCTAAAATTAATAAACAATACAGATAGAATTCGGGTCTCCAGCTCCTGGTGTTGGCTATAAGGCTTTTTCTAGTGGTGTAAGGCTGACTGATACAGCCATTCATTCATAGTAATATCACTTACTTTCTGTGATAAAATGCAGCCACATGTATCTTCATTTTCACAAGGGGAGCAATTTAGATCTGACACGATTTAAATGTAATAGTAACTGTCTGATTTGCTAAGCACGGAGAATGCACCCCTGCCTTTGAAAGCATCTTTCTGATTTTCAAAGCTAAATTGCATCAGCTTTTCCTCAGTGCTGGATCCGTGATTCTGAGTAAAGTCTGGGATTGAAAACTTTTCTTTAGTAGAGAGCTTGTTTCCTTTGTGTTTTGGAGATTTCATTTGGATGAAGAAAAGAAAAATCCTTCAAGCGTGTGTATAAACAAAACCCGGTTTTGTCACCAGCAGAAACCAAAGATGAACATTAACTTACCCCGAGCCCATGGCCACTTGCCAGTAATTATTCAATACAAGGTTTAACCAAGTTTATTGAGAATGTGAGGACCGTGGTATACACGGCAGAAGGGAAAGACATGGTTAAAGTAATTATCTGGCATATTCCCACAGTGTAGACAGTCAGTCTGGCTCATTTGGACTAAGAATAATAACCCAGTACATTCTTTTTGCCAAAAGGAGTTATTTGGCAAGTCACCTCAATGCGCCTCAACAGATGAACATTAAATCTACAAGACGCCGAAACAGAAAGAAAATATGACTGCCCTCGGGTATTGGAAAGCCTGCAGACAGGGCAGCCAGAGGCAGCTGTGGACCAGAAAGACCTGGAAGTCAGGGCAATTGCCTTTCATTTCTGTGACCCTTCCTGGGGTTTGCAAATGAGGATTCTAGACTCTTTTCATCTCCTGTGATTGTCTCATTAATGTTTCCCATGAAGTTCTGGTCTTTTCTTAGATTTTTTTTCCTTCATTGGCATACACAAAATAAGATTTCTCTTTATGATCCAAGAGTTAGTGATGCCCTGGAAATTAGTCCAGTGCACTAGATAATATCACCTTGAGTGTTTGTTCTTGGTGGATTTGGGACTAGGAAGAAAGGTGTTCATGGGCTTCTCTTGCTTCCAAGCATAATAGAGATCTCAGCACTTTCTGCAGGTGGTCAGTACCCTTTATTCCCATTTCCCTGTGTTGGTTTCTAGAAGAATCAGCATTAACCACTGACCATACACATGTGCTCTCTATGGCAGTGGTGCTGTCCATACTGAACATGAGCTGCCTAATGTCTAACAGCAATAAAAGGAATAACGGTTATTCTCTTGATCGCTTAACTGACAGGATAGTTCTGAAAATTTCAATCAGATTTTCTTTTTATTTATATCCTGGTAAAGATTAGTCAACAGATTCTGAAGACAGTTCATCTATATTCAGTATGTCCATTTCCAATCACCAATTTTATGACTTGACATATTTGTCTTCACCTGAAATTCCACATTTTCACAAGAGAAGAAGCAACAGTTTCTAAAATATAAGAATTCTAGGAGGAGACTGCGTTGAATACACAAAGATGCAGTATTAAGGCAGACTCAGGGAAATGTGTCAAGATGTATCAATGACTGGAGGTAATAGCATTTAAGCATGCACAGTCTCTAGACCCCAGCTGATTGTGAAATCTTACACAAAGTCTGACTCACATTGCTTCAGACCCTTTTCCTCATCTGTAAACTAAAATTTTTCTTTTGACTTCTTAGATATAAGGATTCAGTGAGTTATTTCATAAACACTGTGGTCAGAACATTTTGACTTCTTAGATATTATAAAGATTCAGTGAGTTAATTCTTATACAGTGTGGTCAGTGAATTATGTTCTCCAAAAAGTACTAAAATCCAAGCTACCCATGCATGATAGCAGAACTTTTATAAACAAATAGAAAACAAGACTTCACATTGAAAGAGCACTCAAGACTGTACATTTAAAAATACGCCTAATTGGATGTGTTTCCAAATATTAGTACCTTAAATATTTAGTACCTTAAATATTTAGTGCCTCTAAACATGTCGAGAAGAAAATGTTCTTGAGTTATCAGTCTTTCCCTTGAGTAAAATGTAAAAGAAGATAGATTTATACATTCTTCTTCTAGAAATTAATTTTGATTTGAGGTATAGAAATGCATATGGGAAAAAATCCCCAAACTTACTTTTTTCATTTTCATTAAGAAGGTCTAACTACCCTGAACAGACCTTTATACAAGGTATGTGTATCAGATTATGACAACATACCCCAGCCCCATAAATGTGTGAATTAAAACAGCACCTAATAAAATTCTATATATTGATAAATGTTTAATAAAACATACTATGCACAAATAGTTTATAAAAGTTGTCAATTTAGCTTTACTTTCTTTACTTGCTTTTTCTGGGGGGCCCTTGTTGAGGGGGCAGGTCTTTTTTGAGACAGGATCTTCCTGTAATTCCGGCTGTCCTGGAAGTCACTATTTAGACCAGACTGGCCTTGATCTTGGAGAGATCTCCCTGCCTCTGCCTTCCAAATTTTAGGATTAAAGGTATACTCTCTATCTCTTGAGTGGAACTCTGTTGATATCCTTTGAGATTCAAATGAGGTCATGTTGAACTGTATTCTTCTGGATGAGGAATTATTTGCTTTTTTCATTTTTTGAAACGGTCTTACTATGTAGCCCTGACTGCTCTGGAACTAGATTTGTAGACCGGGCTGGCCTTGAGCTCACAGAAATCCATCTACCTCTGTCTTCTGCATGTGACACACCACCAGCTGATCCCAAGAAGGAATTACATCCATTCCAGGCCCTAGGTGCAATCTGTGGTTAGGGCTCACTTCTTGCTTCCCAGTTCCCCCATTCTTGTCTTTGCTACTTGGGGGTATCATGCTAGACACAGTGGATGTTTTCTGGGTATTGAGTTATTATCTCTCATCTCTGAGGTTTCCCTTTGAAATTTTTCTGCCCAGTGTAAATATAAAGTCCAGACTATATCCCTTTGCCTCTATTGGGTTTTATGTAACAGATGCTACTAAAGGGACAGTTTGGGGACAAGGGGATGGCTATTTTCTTCTGCGTCCACTGTAAAATGCCCCACCCAGACATTCTGTTGATAGACACCGAGGTCTGCCCACTTCCCCATTTCACTGCAGGTGGCTGTGCCCCACCCCCGCCCTTTTCGGGTTCAGCCCTTTGCATTTCGCCCCCTCTGAGCTTTAGATATTTGAAATCATAGGGCAGCTTCGTCCTTGTGTTTTTACATCATGACCAAGATGATCTTAATGTTTCCTTCACTTCTGACTGCACACAGGTTTCTCTATGTCTTACTATAGGCCTCGGTCGTCCCTTAGAGTAGTCATTTTAAACAGTAATAAAGAAAGACTGCTAGTGAGAGGTCAAAGGCAACGACCAGCACCATTACTGAAATATCTCCTGTTTTGATCCTAATGAAATCAGCTGCCTATTTCTCCTGTCCAACGAAAATGGGGAGCGGTCTGCTCTTCGGTACATTTCCTGATCGTCAAAACTGCAACATACCACAAAAACCCGGAGCGTTGGAAGTCCCTCAGAATCCCACCAGATGACCACTAGATGAGCGCTATCTCATCCCCCACTTGTAACATTTCACTGCTATGGACAAATGCTTAAAACTGAGTACAGTCAAGGCCTCAGCCATCTTCTGCATGTGGTCATCTCATTACTACAAACAAAATTATATGGCTCCTCATTGATCCCCCCATGAACAAATAATTTCATATCACTAACAGGAAACACAACAGAAGCACTCCAATTCTCCCTAACCCACGCCTCTCTCCCCATACTCCTTATTGACCAACGTGTACAGATTTGCTTCCTGTTATAAATAAAAGTTTTGTTTGCTAGATCACCATATCCATTATGAATAAACCCTGAACCTGGATAAAAAGCACTCCAACTACCCTTGTGGACTTCCCTTATCACTACGAATTTTAAATTCTTTCTCTACTTTTGTAATATGAAAAATGTTTTCCCAGTACCTGGGAGCCATCTCATAGAAACGCATCCATCCAGAAACACGCTGCCCCTGCCTTCCATTCTTTGTGAGAGGATAGAAGCTTAACACTGCAAAATGAAGTAAGTAAGACTTACTCGAGCTCCATATCCAACCTTGAACATTGTGTACAGTGAACTATGTCCCCACTTATCAGGTAAATAAACTGTAACCTATTGTAAAAGTACACTCCGCTAAGGAGAAGTGGGAGTCTCAGCCAATCATACCAAATCAAGACTGTGTTATGTCACTTATAGCACTGCAGAGATAACAGCTACAGAAAGTAAAAGAAATGAGGACAGAGGAAGAAGAGGAGGAGGAGGAGGAGGAGGAGGAGGAGGAAGAAAACACTGCATTTGCTCATGGTTCCAGAGGATTCTGTCCATGAAAACTTGAAGCTGTGCATTTGGGCAGGACATCATGGTGGTGGGAGTTTGTGCAGAGGAGAGCTTTATTCCATTCATGATCTCAAGAAAAGTAAGAGAAAGAGAGAAGAATTGGCTATGAGGGGTGGAGGAGGAGGAGGAGGAGGAGGAGGAGGAAGAAAACACTGCATTTGCTCATGGTTCCAGAGGATTCTGTCCATGAAAACTTGAAGCTGTGCATTTGGGCAGGACATCATGGTGGTGGGAGTTTGTGCAGAGGAGAGCTTTATTCCATTCATGATCTCAAGAAAAGTAAGAGAAAGAGAGAAGAATTGGCTATGAGGGGTAGCCCTTGAAGCCCCCACAAAGTGGCCTATTGCTTCTACCTGGGCCCACCTAATAAAGTTTCTCCAATCTGCCAAAATAGCACTGGCAGCTGGGACCAAACTTTAGCACATGTGTCTGTGGGTGCAGTTCATAGTCAAACCATAACAATGACCACTGTTAACTGCAGCTCCAAATATTTTTCCCCTGCAAGACATTTCCTTTTCTGTGGTTATAAATAAATCTGCACTAGCGAAACATTCTGTAGACTTCGTTCTATATTGTGCTCTGA
>NW_008353604.1:1148004-1160504 GCF_000622305.1 Nannospalax galili | reverse complement strand
TTAAGCAACTAGGTCCATTTATCTTATCATTAAGATCATTTGAGTTGTCTGCTGAATTAGCTCTGGAGGCCAGCATCTTTTATAAGATTAAAAACTGATCAAAACTGGTTGTACGTAGACTAACACAAATTTTCACGTTTAATACAAAACCATAAAACTATCATTTAATGTATAAATGTAATTATTATTCATTGACTATTCATTTTGAAAATTTACGTTTACTGATTTGTGCTGTGTGTGTGAGGGGTGGCGCTCCTGCTGTAGTGTGCCTATGGGAGTCAATTTGCAATGGCTGGTTCTCTCCATCTGTTATGTGGGTCCTGCGGATTGAACTCAGGTCATCAGCTTGATGCTAAGAGACTTTACCTACTGAAAAATCTTGCCAGGACCCTTTTTTCCTTTTTAAGACACATATTTTGGTAATGAATTATTTGTTTCAGATAAATTGAAATACTTGGTGGCTAGGTAAAATGTCAGATTTCCATATAAGCACAAGAGCCCATCAGAATAAACAATAATTATGTGTGTGTGAGCATGTATAATTTGTATTATTACATTTCTTAATTTTTTACATTAAATATATATATATATATATATATATATATATATGCATAAGAGTCAGGAAAGAGAGTCTTGTCCTGTTTTGAGTAGTTAGACTTTTAATATAAGTTATTCAAAAGTAAAAAAAAATGCAAACTTTAAAAAAGTTTTGATTTTCACACTCATCCAGTATGCCAAATATAAATTCAATAATGCAATAAAACTAAATCTAAACAATGTTAAGTTCTAAATGGAGGGAGAATCAGTTTTCTTTAAGGTTGTGGCCCTTGGTAGTTAGACTATACTTGTGCGGACAGCCTCACATCCTTAAGTGTTTAGGGGCACAAATTGAACTCAGTGAGTTATGAAAAGAAGGAAGAAAGGAAAGAAAAAAGAAAAGAACTGAAAAAAGGATATGAAGTTTGGAGATGTCTAGGAGGTCAGTGTTGATTTGGAGGAACTGGGGTAAATATGATGACAATTCACTGAATGCATGTAAACAATTCTCAAAGAATTAGTCAAAATAAGACATCCCCCCAAAGATAATCATTGATCAAATAGCAGAAGTTTAAATTCATTATTGGAACTAATTTAAAACTTAAACACTTTTACTATAAAAATAATCAAGTAAAGACCGCAATTTATAATGATCTTTGGAGAAAACTAGGAAAAGTATTTTCAACATTTGTGACAATTAGCTATTAATGACTGTAATGAACAAAAACAATCAGAAAGTCCCTTCAAAAATATGTTGCATTACAAAATTATAATTATACAAAGACATGAATAATAAACTTATAGACAAAATATTCATTGGAGCCATCTGGTCCATCCAATATCAAAATCAAAACAGAGAACCTGATGCCTAGACCAATCAGCTTTTTATACCAAATCGGAAAGCACTCAAAGTACATCAATAATACAAACAGAATCAAGCTTTAACTCAACAAAAGAAGGCTTGAGTTTCATGCCATAATCATAAGCAACAAAAGAAATCCACATGCCAAAACCACAATGAAAAAAATAATAATATAAAAAACTAAAACAATATGTCCCCACCAAACACCACTAGCCCCATAGAAGAGCTTACAGTGAAAACCCCCTAGAGGTAACCCAAGACACAGAATTTAAAAAGAAGAAGAATAATCATGATCAAATAATACAATGAATTTAAAGAACTTGCAAGCTAACCACTGAAAGAACTAAGAGAGGATAGGGATAAGTTTCTGACTGAATTCACAAAAGAGAGAGAGAAAGCTAAAAGAAGAAGGAAGTAGAAAAACTCAGTAAGTCCATTTGAAATGACAGCAGATAGCCTCAGCAAAAGAACGAATGAAATGGAAAACAGAATATCAAGACTGGATGACAAAGTTGAGGAATTGCACTGTTCAAGCAAAGTCTATGAAAAACTTAGAAAAGAACAGGGGTGGAATATACAAGAAATGTGGGACACCAAGAAATGAAAAGACCAAATGCACACACCATAGACACAGAGAATGGGAAAGAATCCCAGGTAAATTACATTGACCAGAACTTCAACAGATGTTCTGTTGAAGAAAAAAGTTTCAGAACAGAAGCTCTGTAGAAGAAAAAATTTTGAAATTATGGAAGGACATCCCCATACAAGTACAAGAAGTAATAGATCACCAAATTAAACAGAACCAGAAAAGAGAGTCCCAACAGCACATCATAGTAAAAACACTAAATGTACAGAACAAAGAGAGAATACTTAAAACTTACTGTAAGAGGAAAAATAACAACAACAACAAAAACTTCAGAATTACAGCTGGGTTTTTGATACAAAATTTGAAATCCAGAACGACCAAAGTATTTCCACTTTTAAATGCCCGTAGATGCTAACCCAGAATGTATTGCCCAGGAAAACTGTCTGTTGTAGTTAAAGGGGAAAGAAAAGTTTTCTGTGACACAAATAGGTTGAAAGAATCTGTTCTTGTAAACCAGCCCTTCAGAGAAACAATGCGAAAGACTGAAGAAAGGAAGGAATACGCTCATTCAGAAAGAAACTAAATGAAGATATAATTGTGGAAACACAAAATTAGACCAAGAATGCAAACAGAAATTAAAATGATGGAAACAAATTCACATCTTTCAATTACTTTAAATATCATGGCCTGAACTCCCCATTCAAAAGCCATAGGCTAGTGGAACACATTAAGAAATGAAATGGAGAGATATGGGAGGTGTTGGAGGTGGGAATTGGGGGTGGATTTATCAAAATACCTTATAAGCATGTATAAAATTCTCAATAAATTTTTTAAGTTAAAAAAAAGAAGAAATAAAATCCATCTTTTTGTTGTCTGAAAGAAATTGATCTCATCTTCAAGGATAGGCAGCACTTTAAGGTGAAAGGATGTAAAAAAATTATTCCAAGCAAATGGCACTAAAAGCAAGCAGAGTTTGCAATGCTAATATCAGGCAAAACAAACGTTAAACTAAAACTAATCAGAAAAGATAAAGAAGGCCACTTTATTCTGATCTAAGGAACAATTGACCAAAAAGATATTAAATTAGGAATATATGCACACCAAACTCTGTGCATCCAATTTCATAAAAAAAACACTACAGGACTTTGAGATACAGATTAACTCCAACTCAGTAATAGTAGGGGACTTAACTATCCCATTGTCTCCATTACACAGGTCAACTGGACAAAAAATAAACAGAGAGACGTCTGAAGTCATTGACATCTTACATGAAATGGACCTAACAGACATGTACAGAATATTCCATCCAAGCACCAAAGAATACATTGTCTACTCAGCAGCCCATGGAAGTTTCTCTAGAATTGACTAAATACTGAGGCACAAAACAAACCTCAACAAATACAAAAAAAATTGAAATAATTCCATGTATTCCATCAGACTGCAACCCAATAAAGCTTAAAATAAACACCGAAAGAAGTTCTAGCAACTACATGTACTCATGGAAATTAAACAACACACTCCTGAATGATAAATGGGTCAAAGAAGAAATTAAGAAAGAAAGAAAAGGATTCCTGGAACAAAATGAAAAGGATAATACAACACAACAAAACCTCTGGGACACTTTAAAAGCAGTCCTAAGAGGGAAGTTTTTAACTCTAAATACCTACATTAAAATCAGAAAGGACACAAATAAATGACCAAGTATTACAGCTCAAGACTCTGCAAAAGCAAGAATAAATGAAACCCAAACACAGCAGATGAGAAGAAATAACAAAAACCAGAGCAGAATTAATGAAATAGAAATAGTAACACAAAACCTTTTGACTGAAAAAATCCCCAACCCAGACTGATTCATGGAAGAATTCCACCAGCCATTTAAAGAAGATCTACAACCAGCAGTACTTAAATTATTCAAAAAGATAAAAGCAGAGGGAGAGCTCCCAAACTCCTTCTGCGAAGCCTCTAATATCAAAACGAGGCAAAGACACCAAGAAAGAAAACTATAAATATAGATGAAAAAATTCTCACCCCTAAGTGACGCATGTGCAGTGGACCACTCCGCACCTAAGGATCACCATAGTGGGACGAGGGTTAGAGAGAACACTGATGCACCACTCAGCTCTCATCAATGAGGCGCCAACATGCAGCAGAGGGCAATGAATTCAAAGGCCACAGATGACCAAAGTACAGAGAAGAAGAGTTCGCAGAGTGTGGTTCCCCGGACAAGACTATTATATTAAATTTCACTCACCCAGAGCTCAGAAATAACTGTGGACAAGCAAGAGGGAAGAGTGTAAGAGTCAGGGAGGAGGGGTGCGACCAAGAAACAGTGTCACGGGCTCCTGGGACCTTGCTCACGTGAACTTACAATGATGTCAGCAGGCAAAAGACCCAATGCAAACTCAAGCAGACAGAAATCCAGCATAGAACTGGGGAACTGGGCAGCAGGCTCCAGCCTTTAGCCAAAGAACCATTGGCAGCTGATTACTGCTGGGTGAGAAAGAGCTGATCTTCTTTAAGGGAGAGACTCTAGATAGGCTGACTAGATCCCAGTGGATGAATGTGCATTGAGGGGTGTCTGGTTACACTAACTTGACTCCATAGGCCTGAACATAAATGACAGAATGCCGGAAATCTGGTGGGGGTCTATGGGAAGGTTCAGATAGGGAAGGGGGTATGATATGATTAAGATATTCTGTATGAAATACACAAAAGCTCAAAAAATATATACGCAAAAGAAACAGGCTGCATTTCAATATTAAAATTATACATTAATCAGCAATTCATAGAAGAAATATCAATTGCTGATAAAACATTTAAATTTACTAATGAAGGGTATATGTGTATATAACAATTATTTTTCATTGATCCAACTGATAAAAACTAAAAGCAATGATAATTACCAGTTTGGACATGGTAAAAAAAAACATCCATTTCTTGCAAACTGTTAGTTGTTTAAAGTATTAAAGCTCTTAACGAGCAATTAGCTCATATCTTTATAGATGTCTAATATTTCTCCATGGAATTTATGTAAGATTCTAGTGAGCTGTGACAACATAGATACATGCATAGATATGTTTGTCTGATTTCTTAATTCTAAGAAAACTTGAAACTTTTCATGAATAATTCTAAGCATAATAATGCACAATGTAGTTGCTTAAAAGAATGAGCTGGACTTATCTGTGAAAAATTAAAGAGATATATACCAAATCTCAAAATAAGGATATACTCATTTGATAAGCATTATTACATACTATATGATTTTTAAGTGTATCATTAATCTGTTATCCTTAGTTCTAAGGACTGAACAAAAGGGTAGACTTGTACATGCTAGATGAACATTTTACAACTGAATCACACTATCATCCCAACTAATATAGAATTTAAATTTGAATGAACAATTTTATATTTATAGACGTCCTCTCTTTTGAATAATCTTGAAGGGTAATATCTGTATATCTTATAATATTTTTCAATTTGAAATAATACTCCACATAGAAAAATAAATCATTATATGAGTTTTCAGTTTATTCTCTTCTGTGAGACATGAATTAGCCACAAGAGTTATTTAAATTAACTATTCCTCTAGCATCCCCCGAATCTCAGGCACAAGAGTCTCTAGGTGTTTCTATTCTGAATTCAACTCTATTCTAAGATGTTGGTGCTTTATACATAGTATTGAATAGCTAAACTCAAACTTTCATTTTATTTCTCCTTGAATATCTCTGTTTGTTTATAAAATGCAAATGAATTTGTGTCTATGTAGTCTACTTTTATCCCTCCCCCAGAGAGCAATTTGATTGGTTCTGAGCAGGTGTTCCAACTACCATGCGACCACAAGAATTCCTGGTCATGTGTACCCTGAATTTCTGAATATAATAAAGTACATTAGATTCTGCTAGACAGAAAGCTCTCATTCTTATCACTAACATTATAATCATAATAACGCCTTCAGGCAAGTAGAAGATTTTAGGCAGGTTGATAGTAAAATAATGAGAAATCCTTATCTTTGAGGTCGGGTGGATATTTGCACAATCTCAATTTTGTTGCTTTTTAGCACAAATAGAACTGCATGCCTGAGTATAAATAGGCATCATTTCCTCCAATCTTCACCCAGTGATTCATAAGTAGGATAATGAGGTTTAAAACAGATTTGTGAGCAGAATGTGAGGGGAGAGAGACTAGTCCGGAGCACAGGATCTTCCAAGAGATAGTTCAAGCATTTTAGAGTCTAGCTATTCTTTGCCTTTTGTGTTAAAGAATAGAGGGAATCTTTTCAAGCCGTAGTACCATAGAGCATGTGCACAAGCATGAAAGAGCTGGGAGAAAATTTCGAGTCAATCCTGCTAAAGCTACTCAGATTTTGGAAAAAGTAGCATGCATGTGACAGAGAAAACAGACTTCCAAATCTGGTTCAGTGACTGTGCGGTAAGCGGTCTGGCTTTGGCATCCTTGAGTTTCATTATTTTAATTTTTTAAAATGCCTATCTCAAAAGACAGAGATAAAGGATTTTCAAGATAATGTAATAGTATTTCTGAAGGATTAGAATCTTAGAAATTTGAATTTCTGGGGAGAGATGACTCCGCAGTTAGTAGCCATTACTCTTGGTAAGGACCTGGGTTCTGTTTCCAAAATGCACATTGGGTGACTCACAACCATCTGTAACTCCAAAACCCTCTTCTTGACTCCATGGGTTCCTGAATGCATCTTGAGCATATAAACTGTCACACATGCACATATACATAACCAGCTTCTAACTCTGACAAGCACAGAATGTGGTAGATGTCCTTACTGTGGGACTATTGGGAAGAGCTTTCCTTAGCTAGTGAGAATCCAAGGGTTTTTGTTAGCTTTCTGTTGGTTAAATCATCATAAGAAGGAAAGGATTAATTTCTTCTTACACTTTGCAGTCCCTCCTGGAGGGAAGCCAGGAAGGAACTCAAGGTCAAAATGGAAGCAGAAACCATTAGGGACACCACTCACTGGCTTGATGCATCTAGCTTGCTCAGTTACCTTTCTTACACAATCCAGGCCTACCTACCTAGGTATGGCACTGTCCACAGTGGGCTGGGCCCTCTCACATCAATTGGTAACTAAGAAAATTCCTCATAGACATGTCTACAGCACACGTCAATGGAGGGAATTCCTCAACTGAAGTTCCTTCTTCCCAAGTGACTCTAATTTATAAGTTGACGAAATCTTACCAGCACACCAAGTTAATCAATTGCCCTCTTTTGACTCTTGCTATACATTACCCATCCATTTCATATTTTTACCCTCCTGGCTGAGAAACAGTGTTGATTCTGAATACAAAAGTAGAGACTGTGATCATGTCCTTTTTTGAAACCTTTTGTTAATTCTTTGAAAATTAATATAATGTATTTGGATCATATTTAGCCTCTTCAGTCTAACTCCTCACAGTTTCATCACCATTGTACAACCCCCAAATTCATGTCTTTAATGTCATTTTTAGAACCTATTGAGTCAAATTTGTGCTGGCCAGATACTCCTGGGTATAGAGCCATCCATTGGAACATAGCAAACCTACCAGTTCCCACACCCTTAAACAAAACTGACTCTCCTCCTGAAGCCATCAACCGTCTATATCTCCTCAGATGGTGTGGAGTCTTAGATCATGGCTTTTGTACTTTTCTTTTTCAATTTTTAGGGACAGGGTCTCATTATATAGCACCGGCTGGTCTGGAATTTGCTATGTTGACCAGGCTAGCCTTGAACTCACAATGATCCATCTGTGCCTGCCTCTGACTCCCCAGTGCTGAGATTAAAAGGATGCACCACCACAACAAGTTTTGACATCTAATTTTAGACTGAATATTTTAAAGCTTGGGACATTTAATTACTTTATTGTATCTTCAGTGAAGACTATGAGTGGTTAAATGTTTTCTTAGTTCATTTTGCTGCTTTCACAATTTCACTATGCATTCTGGTCTCTCACCACCCTCTTCATTGCCCACCCTTCTTCATCAAATCCCCGACCCTCCCTACGAATCTCTCTCCCCTGTTTACTAGTTTTGGTTTTGTTTAGTAAAACTTTTAATGGGCATTTTTTTTCTCCAAATTTTTAGGGATCCGCCCAGGTCTCTTTCTCTCTGATACCTCTCTCAGACTTTAGTCTACTTACCCAGATTGTAAGTCACACTAACAACAGCCTGAAAGCTGACTACAATGTTACTTACTTATGCACATAAAATGGCTCTTTTTGTGATTCATAATCTGTGTACACATTATATACACTATACATCATACAGTGCACACAATACACCTAATTTTTAGGTTATTATTTGTATGTTCATTTGCAAGTGTGTGCACGTGCGTGAAAGGTGCAATCACCAATGTGTATGCTTGTGTGTGGAGGCCAGAGGATAACCACAGCTAGCTTTATTTAGGAGCCACAACCTTGTTTCCTGCGACAGGCTTTTCATTGCCCTGGAACTAACCAAGCAGATCAAATTGGCTGACCAGCAAATTCTAATTGATTGGCCTACCTCTAACCCCCCAATGTTGGATTATCAAGCATGTGACACCATACCACCATACATGGGATATATATACTTTTTAATATTTTATTTATTATTTTTATTGTGTGTGTGTTGCTTGCATGTAAATAAGTGCACCTGTGTCATACAATACCCATGGAGGACAGAGAGGCTGTCGGATCCCCTGGAATGGGAGTCACAGACAGTTGTTAGCTGCCATGTGGGTGCTGGGATTCGAACCCAGGTCTTCTGCGAGAACAATGTTCTTAACCACTGAGCCATCTCTCCAGTCCCGGGGATATATGTTTTATGTGGGATCTGGGGATTAAATTCAGGTCCTTGAGATTGCAAGGCGAGCACTTTACCAGTTGAGCCATCTCTCTCCAGCTCCCAATTTTTAGATTATAGCAATGTATGTGCATTTATTATTATATTACCATCTACTCCCAACCCACAACTTTTGGCACACACACATACATACTTTTAAACCCTGTCTGTGTTTGACTTTGCCCCTCTGCTTATTCAAGATCGCTTTAGTTAATGCGATGAATGTTCATTAGGTTTTCCTGTAATCAGGGCAGCGTCCATCCATTGGATGCAGGAGTGTGAGGACTCTTGTTTATGATGCTCCTTCTCTGTTGAATTTAACACAGGAGACACTTATGCCACACTCCTTGGTCTTGAAGACCTGTGACATTTTCAGATGGGTGTACACTAATGACATTTCAGATGCATAGACCTCACCAGCTCATTCATGTATCATATTATGTCCATTCGTCTTCCATGCGTCTGCCCCTAGCAGTAGATAGATAGATAGATAGATGATAGATAGATAGATAGATAGATAGATAGATAGATAGATAGATAGATAGATAGATAGATAGATAGATAGATAGATAGATAGATAGATAGATAGATAGATAGATAGATAGATAGATAGATAGATAGATAGATAGATAGATAGATAGATAGATAGATAGATAGATAGATAGATAGATAGATAGATAGATAGATAGATAGATAGATAGATAGATAGATAGATAGATAGATAGATAGATAGAAAGATAGATAGACAGTCAGCCTTTCACAGGCTTTTCCTATTTTCACATCCAATTATTTCTCATTTTATTTTCAACCAAGCATTTTCTCTGACCGGAGCTCTCCCTGCCTAAGTGATGTGTTCCTTACCTCTCACATGCCCTAAATTCACATGGAAAAATTACCTATAAAACAAGGCCTTCATGACCTCTGATGTATACAAATGTTTTTCCACATGGAGGACCATGTTGCAGCATGCTAAAAATGTCAGTTTTTAAAATTTATTTATTGTCCCAGTGAAATGTAGGTTGCGTAGGACAGAGATTATGGTCTGTATTGTACAAAGATATGTTTCAGTGCCCAGAGATGTGCTCAACATGAGATAATTTGACACGAATTTGCTGAAAAATGAGAACACCATCATTAACTCTGTGTCATAAACATCATGGGAGAGTGTGGGATTTTGGTCCTTGTTGGTGAATATGTGGGCTTGGCCACTGTTGGGGTATGGTTTGTTTTCTTTGGACATAACATGATCATCATATCTCCACATAGGAGTATAGATGACTGTAGCCTGGTAGTCACAGAAACTAACTAAACAGAACAATATTGGTGACAGCTCTAGGTCTGTGGTAATGGAGTGTTAACCCTGCTTAGTAGAAGGAGGAAGGGGAAAGTCACAAGACATTTATATTCCCTTCTGCCCACCATAGCCCTGTGGCAGTAAGTGATTTTGGGAGATACTGAAGCATAGACGAGCCAGAAGGCCAACAACTGTGAAGGGGAGTCTTTATACAACTGCCATAAAATCATCATCTGTGATGGTGTGAGATGGTACAGAATTTGGTGGCACAGATTTGTCAGAGAACTGATATTACTCTTGGTGAGGTATTGTTTCAGAGTGTCGCACGCTCCTGTAATAACGCCTCACCCGTGACTTGTAATGAAGCCCCGTAAACTCATTGGCTCCCCACATCAGACTTTGCTACCCTCCTCATTCTGTCATCGATGCACTGTCTGAAATAAACAGACATTTGCTTTCTCCAGGAAAAGTTAACACAGCAGTCTTGTATCTCATATGAGCTGAAATAATTTTTTGAGTTTTGACAATAAAAAAGAATCAAAAAAGATTAAAATTATCTATTCTGAAGACTTTATTATTCATTGAAAATTTGTATGTGTATATAAGGGATCTTCATCATATCCAACTCCCATTCTCTCTCTCTCTTTGATTCCCCGAGACTCCCCCAGAACACATCTCTTTTCCAACTTCATGTCCTCTTTTCATTTCTTTTGTTTTGGGCAACTTACCAGTGGCTACCATCCATTGAAAAGTGACTCCCCGTCTCCCAGTAGCCATCACCTGCCAATAGTTCCTCATAATGGCTAGGGCTTTGGGGGGGCCTACCACTTCCATGTGAAATGTTTGGCTGGATTGGTCTTGTGCAGAACTTGTTCAGCTAGCCACAGTGTCTGTCAGTTCATGTGTATATGAGCCATGTTGTGTCCAAGGAGGGGCAGCATTAGGACGCCCCTCCATCTTCCACCTCTTTCATTTTCTCTGTCCTCTCTTCTGCAATTTTCCCTGAACCTCGTGTGATGTGTGTATGTGGGGAGTGTGAGATATAGATGCCCTGTCTGTAGCCTAGCATTCAGCACTTTGGTCAGTTCTGAACCTCTGCATTAACTACTACCTACTGTAATAAGAAGCTTCTTTGACGAAAGTTGAGGTAGCACAAATCAATGGCTATAAACGTAAATATTTAGAAGTCAGTTTGACAATAAGACCATTAAGCACAACAATGTCAGATTTTCCTTTTGTGCTTATAACTTCCCTAGCCGTGATTTTTGAATATATTTATAATAGTAGTCATGATTTCCTTCCTGGGGAGCATGCTTCAGATCCAATCACAAGAAAAGAGAGGTTGGAAACCCCCATAAACAGCTTTGCCACTGTTGCACCCGTGGGCACATTTTTCCTGACAGGTTGATATTGTAGCATGCAGAGTCCAGTGCTGGGTGGGAGTATGGATGTCTTTCCTCCCCTGGCAGCCTGCATAGCACTTTCCAGAAGTATGAAGGCTAGCCAGCAGGGAGAGAGTTTCTTGATCAGTTCAAGATGAATTTATGTACATCCTGCAACCAATTGTTTGTTTTTTCCATCAGATTAAAATATGTATTTTTAAGAAAAAAGCATAAATCCTAGAGATAAAGTTCTCTGAAATTAGCAATGGATCTATAGGGGAAAACAAAGCAACATAATTGAAATATTATCCAAACAATAAGAAAATACTTAAGTAGAGAACAACCTCTCTACCTAAGCAAAACGATTTACCTCCTTCATCCTGAAGATCAAGCAAAGCAATTAAAATAATTTTCAAACTTGAAAATCATGGCCGTTTTTAATTTGCAGAAGTGGTAAGAAGTACAAACGGGAGAGCACCGTCTGCTCAAACCCCCGCCCTGTTCCTCTCCAGCATGCTAATGAAAGTTTCCATGTTTTAGAACTTGGCAGGGAAATCTCTGTAAAAATAAAAGTGATCCACTCTTCTCGCTGCAGGTTGGCCTCTGTAAGTTATGTTTTTGTATCTAAGCCAGATCAGGGCGGCACGGAAAATATCGGAGCTGGTCCTGGCACACAGCTTTTGACATTTAGGTAAAATTCACAGGGAAAAAAAGAGTCATTTTAGATTAACCTGAATCTGAAGGCTCATTATATTAGAGTCATACACATTCATTTCTGCAGCTCTGTATTTGGTCTTTAAGCCAAAGATAGATGTGACTGTGGTCTCAGGCTCAGAGAGGCAGGAAGTGCTGTGAGAGCGATCTCCTTCTGGCTTTAGCCATTATGCCAGAAAAATAGCCACCTTTTGCTAAAACATAAAATTTTAAAGCTGTGTGGGTGTGAAAATATGTGCATATTATATGTGACTTTACATGTATATGTATGTATATATCAATATATTGTATATATATATA
>NW_008353604.1:1144465-1147896 GCF_000622305.1 Nannospalax galili | reverse complement strand
TATAAACCCAGTTCAGTGCTTTGCCATTTTCCTCTTGAAAGACACTAACCACACTTTTAAAAACTCTGGATGTATTGTCCTGGAATATAATTTTATTCTTATCCTTTCCAAACTGGGGACATCCTAATCTCTACCTCTTATCTGTGTTATCAATTTTCTTATAAGATTCAGAAGAGTTAGCTTTTCTTTGTTTCAATTCGTCTGCATAGTCTATGAAGTGATTAGTAACTCCTTATTTTATATTTTAAATGAATGTATGATTCAGAAGCCTTTTTCCATATCAGTATTTCTTATAATGACCATTTTCAGTTTGCAGGATAGAGCATCATCATCAGTCCTCGCGAAATGATCAATTCAGTGTTTCATAAACGTTGCCCTTATACTTTTTCTTCTAAGCTGAGCTACATTTTCAGTGCACACATGCTTTGTCAGAAAGTAGAAAGACAGCCCTAGTGTTCTTTCTCCAGTGTTGTCCACCTTCATTTTGTTGTTGTTGTTGCTGGGGAGACGTGAACATGCATCTACTCATCTCAGAGAGACAACCAATGACAATTTAAAATAACTATAGCACCAAAATCCAACTTAGTGAACCAATGAGTTTTATTGAGATTACTTACAGGAGTATGGGTGAGGGGTTAGTTACTGCAGCAGAAATGACTCACAGACAGACAGCGCATTAGCATCACCAGAGCCCACCCCAGCGAGGGTGACAGCTCAGAAAACCAGGAAGTCTGGAGTGTGTTGCAGAACCTGAAGGGCAGGTGGGTCATCAAGTGGGAGAGTGCCCTTGCCTGATAGCTCAGGTGTTGAAATGATCTGAGTTTCATCCTTGAAGCTCTGCCGTTTGCATCTTCTAGGTGGTTGGGTTGGTCTTTGCCTTTTCAGGGTGACTTGGCTGGCCTGAACCTCTTCTAAGCAGCTCAGAAGGTCCGAGAGCATCCCAGCAGTTCTGAGGGTTTACGTGTATTTGTGGAGGGAGAGGCCTAGGAAAGCAGGTCAATTTTAGGGACTTCCTGAAGCTGTTGAGTTATTTATTTCTTGTGCTTAATGAGTTTTCCTGCAGGATGGACTGTTTCACCTCACCTCAAGACATCCTGTTGTCACCTCCCTTCAGATGTCTTGCTGTTTACCTTCCTTCAGAACATCCTGCTGTTTACTCGCCTCCTTCCAAGATGGCAGGTGAATGTGAGAAGACTGAGTTTCAGGAACAGTGTGCAGTGTAGCAAGGTCTGGAGTTTGAGGCATTTAATGCCTACCTGACAAAAGTCTCTAACTGGAGCTACCCAGAAACAAGTGTCCTGTTCTCATATCATCATGCCAAAAAGATGCAAGAGGTCTACATTACAGAGTGCCAGTCAAGGACCAGAAAGTTTCTACAAAGGAAAACAGGACTGGAAGGGAATTAGGAGAGATGGTTCCACTCCCCATTGCTCTGGTTGTTAGATGTCTTGCCTGTGAGCTATCTCAGTCTAGAGTTTGGGACGGTGGCATAGGGAAGATCACCTGGCTCTCTTTTGATAAACAACCTTGTTTTACCGATTTGCTTACAATTATCTTGGGCTCACCAGCATCCCACTGACTTACACAGTGCAATGATCATCAGCAATGAAAGTGAGATTCATCGAATAATCATAAGACAAAATGGCTGGACATGAATGACGCTGTGATGATTAGCTCTGTCAACATGACCCAATATAAAATCGCCTGAGAGGCATCTTGGTGAGAGATTATCTACATCAGGTTGGCCTGTGGGCATGCCTTGGTGGGTTGTCTTGTTAAAATATTGATTGATGTTAGATAGGCATGTCCTCTGAAAGAACGAGCAAGGAATGACTGAACCCTAAGAGACTCTGTAGAAAGGGAGGAAGACAGTCAGTCACCCCTCCCACCCAGTCAGTCAGCCTCAATTGCATGACGGGGAGGGTCTAAAGACAGACATGGAGGAAGCAGGGAGGTGACAGGAAGTTTGCCATCTTGGCTCAGGCACCAATAGTCACAGATTTAGGAAGCTCAGCCAAGATGTAGGGAAAAAAAGCCCATGGGTACATGCTTTTTTAAGTAACCCTCTTGCAAATACCATAAACTCTATAGGAAAACCAAACACAGTGTGTCGATTTTGTCAGCAGTAAGGACAGCGTGGGGAGGATTAAAAGGTTGCAGCATACCTCACAGAGGGCCTGGGAGCCTTACAGAGGGCCTGGGAGCCTCAGAGAGTACCTACGAGAATTTAGTTTTACAATTGATGTGGCAAACCCAGTCCACTATAGCAAATACCAGTACTTAGGCAGATTCTGGAATGCATAAGTATACAAAGGGTTCTGAGCACAAGGAAGCATGCATACATTTATTTCTCTCCTTTTGATTGTGAATATAATATGATTAGGACCAGCCAACTCTTGCTGCTGTCACTATAATGATGGAGCTGGAATTGTAAGCTAAAATAAACCCTTTCCCCTTATTAACTTCTTATCAGGACATTTTACAAAGGTATCATAAAAGAAAGTAGAACAGATGTTATAGGGATCACTAATCTGTATTCAATCTACTGTATTATATCCAATATTATATCTAGTATCCATATAATCTCACAGAAAAAGGGTCTATTTTCATTCTAGAGAAGCAGCATTTTTCTGTTATTGCAAAAGTCAGAATGCGTTCTGATGATATTGACTCCCAAATGTGGGAAGACGAAAGAGCTGAACCCCATGGGTTCTGGAGGATGGCTGTGATGTCCAAAGGTTCTGCTTCCTAAGTTTCATAAATAGGGACTATGAGAGGGTTCTGGGTCTCCTTTACTATGACCTGTGGCTCCAAATACAGCATAGTCACTTAGCTTTGTGTCCCTGGTATCTCTAAGGAACATCTGATTTTGTTGTGATGAAAATGCCAGGTTTCAGGGCTGGAGAGATGACTCAGCAGTTAAGAACACTGGCTGTTCCTGCAGAAGACGTAGGTTCGAATCCCAGCATCCACATGACAGCCAACAACTGTCCATAACTCCAGTTCCAGGGGATCTGACAGCCTCTTTTGTACTCCGTGGGAATTGCCTGGCACTTACCTACGTGCAAGCAATACACGCATACACATGAAATAAAAATAATAATTTTTTTTTAAAAAAAAGGAAAATGCTAGGTTTCAGGGCTGGAAAGAAGGCTCAGTGGTTAAGAGCACTGGCTGCTCTTGCAGAAGATACAGGTTCGAATCCCAGCACCCACATGGTGGTTAACGATAACCCGTAACTTTAGTTCCAGGGAATCTAATGCCCCCTTCTGTCCTCAGTAGGACAGCCACTGAACAACACAGGTGCACTTACACACATGCAGGAAATACTCTCATACACATAAAATGAAAATTTTTAAAATGATTAAAAAGAAACACAAGCATATAGTCACAGAAGCAGAAGGGAAATTTCTTGGGGAGAGGAAGGGAAC
>NW_008353604.1:1095876-1143536 GCF_000622305.1 Nannospalax galili | reverse complement strand
GATCTATTCTAGAAGATTACAGAAAGGTCCCTCACATAATTACTCTGTTCATCAGCCTTCAGACCTGAGCAATAATAGTCCTGAGTTTAAATTGACAGTCAAAATCATGAGATGCAAGAGGCTATACCCAATACCAAGTTCACTCTGTGGTGAGGATCTAAAGACAAGAAATAACTGCTTATGTAGAAGATATTGGTTACAGAACATCCATTGTCTCAGCCAGATTGCACTGAGCTCATGTGTGACTGAAAAGGCCATTCTGGGAACCATGGATCTAGCGTCTCCTGAATCACCAATGTGCTCTGTTGTTTTTAAAAATAAGTTATGTGGGGCTGGAGAGATGGCTCAGCGGTTAAGAACACTGGTTGTTCTTGCAGAAGACCAGGGTTCGAATCCCAGCTCCCATATGGCAGCTAACAACTGTCCATAACTCCAGTTTCAGAGGATCCAACAGCCTCTTCTGTCCTCCGTGGGCATCGCACAACATGAGTGTACTTACATACATGCAGGTCTCACACATAAAATAAAAATAACAAAAAAAAATATTTAAAAACTAAAAATAAGACAAGTTCAGAATGAACTGACTTCAAATTAGACTTAGAGAAAATTATCACTGGGAAATGTGCTGTAAATGAAGCCACAGGCTCTTTTAACTTTTGTACATTTGAAGTCGGCGGCCTCCTTCAAGGTCAGTTACAAAATGCTGCCCATTCTCTAGTGCAGCTAGATCTCAACCGTATCATTGTTAGATAACCCTGACAGTGAAATAAAGAGGTTCGGCCCAGGACGTAACCCTTTGAATCCTGAAACTTTGAGTCAAAGTGTCGCAAATAATATGATGACTCAAATTCTCAAGCGCCGAGAAGCATCTCAATCTTGTTCTTCCTGAAACATTCTTCAAGGAACTGTTCCTTTGAATCTCCTAACGGCTGATACGGTCTGCAGAAATCCCTCTTGCCTCATTTCCGTTTGTCGTTCTTTTCCCCTTCTACCCATCTACCATTAGTTTCCACATTGGCCGATACATAAGTGTATTTATTTTAATCTCTGCAAGTTCCTGATTTTAAATCCCTTCTTCTAAGAACCATAGACATATTATTGCAAAATTATTTATTTTTATCTTTTATGTGTATGCGTGTTTTTTGCCTGCATGTACTTCAGTGTACCACGTGTGTGCATTGTCCCCAGACATCAGAAGAATGTGCTAGATCCCCTGGAACTGGAGTTATAGATGGTCGTTGGCCACCATGTGGGTGCTCAGAATTGAACCCAGGTCCTCCAAGAGCGGTCAGTCCTCCCAGCCATGCAGCCATCTCGTTCAGCCCAAAACACATGGTGGTTCTCTTAAAGGAGTTTCAAGAGGAAGCTATTACTTTGGTATCCCTGTGACAAAAATACCTGAATCAACTTTACATGAAGGACAGATTTATTTTATTCAGTTTCAGTGGCATCAGCCCATCATGACAGGGAGGGCTTGGCAGAGCAGAAAAACTTCTATCATGCCATCCAGGAGGCAGAGACAGAGGAATGCTGGTACTTGCCTGTCCTCCTTTACTCCCCTTTGTTCTGTTGGGACTTTCGACTCATTGAATAACACACCCATACTTTGGGTGGGTTTTCATGTTTACCTAATCTTCATTGTAAACATCCCCACAGATGCACCGAAAGATAATGCCTTACAATATCCAAGATGATTCTAAATCCAGTGACGCTGATGGTTCAAACTATCACAGAAGTCCATCAATCATCTCCACTTTTACAATTTCTAGCCTTCATTTGATATGGAGATTTAAACAGCTGCAAAGGACTCTTTGTGTCCTTCCCTTTCCAAAGGAGGGACACAGGCCTGCACATACGGTCCTATCCCTACTGGTCCTCTTCCCTAGCAACCTAATTGCTCAGATTTCCTCACAGTAGATGCACTAGCACAGGGTCCTTAGTAGTATGTAAACCTGGTACAGACCATCTGCTAACCATGCATCAAATACCATTATATTTCTGGCCCACATTCATGGGAATAGCTCACTTTATCAGGCTGTCCTAGGAATGCATAAAATTCCAGGAGAATCAGGCCGCATGACCCATTCGTGATCATGGGACACTTAGGTCAATGTGATCAGTCAATCCCTGCATCCTTTCACTTGTCTAGAAGACTGACAAGGTTAACCATTATCTAACATATTTGGAAGATCTCATGTTCCACTGCACTTGCTTGAGAAACATGTTGTTCATGGGTGCCTAAAGTCTGGGTAATTTGCAATGGAAGACTTGTAGGCTTCCCCAGTGAGCTGGCTCCTAACCAACTAAGCTGCACATTGGACAGGTAGTCAGTCACTGAGGAAACTAAAGAGACTGTTTCCTTCAATAATAGTCAAAGATGATCACTGTGAACTTGACATGGTAGTGCACTCCTTTAATCCCAGCAGGGAGGCAGAGGCAGAAGAAGGGGGACCTCTGTGAGACTGAGGCCAGCCTGGTCTATACAATGAGTATGCAAGAACTGTATATCACAGACATTCTAATGAGATATGACTTATCTGAGACCCAGTTCATACGTGTTGGGTGAGATGGATGGGATTTTTCATACACAAAAAGAGGACATAAAAGTGAGGTGGGAATGTGTAGGAGGTCCAAATATGACCACAGTACATTGCATTAAATTCTTGAATTAAGAAATATTAAAAAGTTCTAAGCAGCAGGCCTGCTTTCTAAAGTTATTTGGTATGAATTTTTATGCACAGTCTGGTTTCTTTCATGTGAAGTCCACTTTTAAACTGACAAGTTAGATTGGAGGTGTAAGTCTGTGGTAGATAGCATAGTTGTCATACATGATATTTAATTTCCAGCACTCACTAAAGAAGTTTGCTTTGACATAGACTCATATATACATACACGTATGTGTTTGAGGACATATACTCATATTCATGCATAATAATTTTGTATTCTCCAAGCCACTCTAAGAATCAAAGCAGTTAAGCATTGTTCCCACTGTACAAATGAAAAAACTCCCATTCTGTCTTGCCAGAGCTCAGTCTTTGAAAGTGGCCAAGGCATCTGAGATCCTTCACTCTGAGTCTAATGGAGGATGCAGCATAGCCTCTCTTCCTACCCAACTGGATACAAGGAAAGACAAATGACCATAATTTCCAAATGTTCTAAAAAGAAACATGAACAAAGAAAAAAGAAATTCAGCAAAGAGTCACAGATGGCAAAGAAACCCAGGCCTGATCTCAGAAACAACAGGAATAAAGGGAACTGTACAGTGCAGGGAGGTTGACTCCAGACTGCACTTCGACTTTGCCATTGTTTAATTTTTTTAGCCAGGGCCATTCATCTTCCACAGGCATCAAATAAGCTGGGTGGTAAAACAACAGATCGAAGCAAGAGGGCGACATGCCCAGGGAAAGAGGGAGCGCATTCGGGAATCCAGACGTGTGAGCTCGACCGCTTCAACTTCACCGCGAAGCTCCAGGGAAAATATTGTTTTTTCATATGAAGTGAAAAGAGAGAAACGTGGGCTTCCCCAGTGCAGTGTTGTGCAGAAGGGATTCCACACGAGAAAGCCAATTCCCCTTTAGCCCAAGACACAGATCAGTTTCAAAGCAAGATGTTTTTCTTCCCCTCCCAAGATAACAGATAAGTGTAGATGCTGGGAATTATCATATCTGATGCTAGATGTAGACATTTGCAGCTACTTCTGGTGGGGCAGGTTACAAGGGGAATTAGAGATCACACACACACACACACACACACACACTATATGTTACTTTATCCCTCCCACATCCACACCAGTGCCTTTGTGTATTATTAACAGATTGCAAAGATCTGACTTGTAACTCGTGCAAATTTCCTATGAAGACTAAGCATGAGTTCCACTATTGTTAGGGGTAAGCAAAGGTTTTAATTACCTTCCTTATCAGAAATGGGCAGAGTTCAAGTAAGGTCTATTATTATCCCTTCAGCAGTATAGCAGCCACTTTTCAGAAACATTAGAAAATGTTGGTTTGGGGACTGGAGGCAGAGACCTTTAACTGGGGTACTTATCTCTTTAAGTCAATGCACCAATTTCCTGGTGCAGTACAAACATCCAGTTGTAATTTGAAAGAGAGGGGAGGTGATGGAGAAATGACTCAGTGATGAGAAGTATTTGTTGCTAGATCATAAGGACTGGAGTTCAGATCCAAGAACCAATGCAAGACATCTTACAAATGCTTGCAACTCCAGCTCCAAGTGATCAAGCATCCTACTTCTGGTTTCCATATGCATGTGACATACATTCACACACACACACACACACACACACACACATGTGCACACACACACACACACAAATAAAATATCTTAAAAGAAAGAATGGGGCCAAAGGAATGGAAAAATATGAAACCTAAATTCGTTGATAGTCTTCAAATTAAGTTTTGTATAGAAGACAATTTTTGAAGCAGAAGGGATTATGATGTCATTTACTTAGATGTCATCATCCCTTCATGGTTGTAAAAGTGGAAATCTAGGATTTGATGCCAGATTACATGCTGCGATGCCTCTTGGGAATGCTTTAAATATGTGTCAAGTCCAAGAAATTGCCTGAAATGATGATGAAGTGACAGGAATTGATTTTGGTTTTAGAATGGAAAGGATTTTAGACAAGAGACTAAATTTTGAGTCTATAGAAATGTGAATTTAAGCCAGGCATGGTGGCACACACCTGTAGTCCCAGCACTTGGGAGGCAGAGGCAGGCGGAACTCTGTGAGTTCAAGGCCATCCTGGTCTACAGTGAGTTCCAGGACAGCTGGGGCTACAGGGAGACCCTGCTTCAAAAAGACCAAAAATAAAATATGTATTTATGACTGAATTGTGTGTGTATACCATAATCCTTAGCTTTCCTATATAATTGAAGGCATCCTAGTCATTCATCATGTGGACAAATTTGAAATAGCATGTTTAAGGGCTGGGGAGAGATGGCTCAATTGATATGCAAATATGAGGACCTGCATTTGGATCCCCAGCATCTGAATACAAAGGTGTAGGGTTGTATTCCTGTAATCCCAAGGCTGAGGACAGACAGCGAGGTAGGCAGATCCCTTGGGCTCACTGGCCAGACAGTCTAGCCAAACCAGTGAACTCCAGGCTCAGTGAGAGACCTTGACTCAAAAAAATGAGTGTGACTAAGGAAGACATCCAGTATCAACTTCTGGCTTGCAGAAGCAGATGCACGTACCCAAACAAGTGAATATATAACATACACAGACTAAAAGCTATGTTAAACAGTAATTTAATAATGTTTCCTTGAAATTAAAACATTCAAGTAGTTTTGTTATTGGTGTTGTTTATGCCTTTCTCAGTGATTGAAGTGAGTGATCCTTTATGTTGGGATTTGAGATACATGAGTAAAATTCTCTTAGCCACGGCCTGTTCAGTCTTCACTGTTCATTCTAATTCTAGGACTTCCACTGACGTCAATAGAAATCTTTGATATGAAATAAAAAATATTTGAAAAAGAATAAGTATAAAAGGAGTCTGTATTTTGTGTTTATAGTAGGTTACAGATGTATGTACAAGGCTCTGTGAAAATTGGTCTACTTAAATAAAATGTGCTTTCACTTGTACAAATATAGCTACCTTATAAGATGAATTAAGTGTGATTAAGAAAAGAAACTTGCTAGAGGTTGCAAGTACCTCCAGTTTTCCTTTATTTTCCCCTCAGAGTATCACCTCTAGCCATGGAAACATTTATTTTTCTCATGAAGCTGCATTCAAATATTTCTTTTAAAGTACCCAAGGGTTCCCACATAGTGACACGACATAGTGTTTATACTCACAAATCTATAATTGAGATTTGCTAAAACATGGCTCAGTAACTGGTATTTTGTCTTTAGAGACAAAATATTTTATGATGAATAGACTACTAAATAGAAGGAAATTCTTTTTGTTACTATCAGATTATCATAACATTTAGGGATACATTTTTGTAATATTGTTTACTGAAGGAACAAAGTATGGAAAGACGCTGAAATTTCCTTTTTGTTTGCTGCTACACATCAAAGACAAGGTTCACTACTAAGCACCTTATTTACCACCGAGCTACAGCCAAAGCCTAGATGTAGAATTTTTAAGTTGGGTGAACTTGACACTGCAGAAAATTAAGCCTACATTATTTGTCAAAGAATTAGGGGCACCATAATGCCAAATAGGTTCAGTTTTGTAAATATTTTTATTTATTATTTTTATTTCATGCATGAGTGCATTGCTGCATGTATGTAAGTGCTTCCCCCACAAAGGACAGAAGAGACCATTGGATCCTCTGGAACTGGAGCTAAGACAGTTGTTAGCTGCCATGTGGGTGCTGGGTTTTGCACCCAGGTCTTCTGCAAGAACAACCAGTGTTCTTAACCGCTGAGCCATCTCTCCAGCCCCGGGTTCATGCTTTTTAATGAGTAGTTATGATTTTTGTACAGTCTCAACAAGCCTATGGCTTGTATCCACATCTACTTCAATAGCAAGTTAAGCCTCTTTTGCAACATGCTTTTTTAAAATTTAATCAAACGCTCTTATTTTTTCAATAGTCTTAAATATAAAAGGTAGATATGATTATAGAGCTCATGGAGTCATTGGGGAGATTAAGTGGGTAATGTACATGGTGAGGGTACTGTGTACTAATTTATGTGCACATCAATTAACTGTGTTAGAGTTCCAGACCTGGACACAAAGTACAATTCCATGTCTCTCTGATAAATAATCTGAAAATGTTAATGCACTCTCTGACAACATATTTTAAGTATCATTTTGTCTTCATAATTGGTATGCTTCCAGAAAAAAAACCATTTTTTTTCTTTAAATAAAATACCCAAATAATTGTCTCCATTTCCCATTAGTAAAATATATTTGGATTAAGCAAGATGAGGGTCCATAAAGTAGAGGAAGAGTAACAAGAAATGTTGGTAGCTAACTTGTTTCACATGTGGCAACCACAATTACATTTCATACCAGAGCTTGTTTGCTTTCTTTGCCTGCCCCAAATGGATTCCACGGTAGCTGGGAACTTGCAAAATTATTGCCAGTTATAACCAGAGGAAAAAATATATTGAGTTTAACTTCATTACAACTACAGCACTTGTATCAACAGGGCCTGGCATAAAATGGGAAAATTGCCGAAACCCATCAAATGACGTTACTGTTTAGAGGAGGTGGTAGGGACTGTTGATCCTCCTGATTTCAGCTCCTCTATTCATCCTGTGACTGGTCTTCTGGTTCAGTCGAGTGGGAGACTAAGAGCTAAGCCAGTGTGGACCACGTGAGACATAAATGTCACACACTAGGAGGGAGCCTGTCTGCCTGCAGAAGGTGGGGATGACATCGAAGAATATAATGTGATGTGAATCTAGAAAGACTGACAAGATCCGAATCAAATAGATTAGAAAAGAACTCCATTGACCCAGGTGAACAATGATTCTACTTCAGGATTTTTACTTTGCAAGTACCTTCATTCCTTCAGCATTTATCAAATGTTTAATACAAGGAATCTCTAACCTTAGTGTTTACATAGACTGAGGCAAGGTCCTTCAGCTTCAGTATAATTGACATTTTATGCTGGAGTTCTTTGTTGGGAGAGATTGTAACTGTCTGGCATGAGCAAGCATACTCTAATGAAAGACAGTTATTTCTCTCTTAAAACTGACCCCAAGAAGTTGGACTTTCCCCAAGAATCTCATTCTGAGAGAAGGAAAAAGAAAAAGCCTGGTACGAGTCAGAAGAGGAACTTGCCTCCCAGGAAGAGATTTCTCACAGTTATGACAACTTATTGGAACATCTTACAGCGCTAATGAGAGCTCAGATAATGATGGCTCAATGATGGTGGGACCACACCTTGATTAGAATCCTTAATTTTGCCTACCTCTTGCCCTCTATTTAAGTCTAAACCTAATGTTAGTACCCTGAGGATGGATTGAGAGTTCACTGGAGGATCTCTAAACTTGTTCCTCTTCCCAATATTACCACATTGCATGAACTCTCTACTTTTCACCGTTACTTGTCTCTTTAAATGGTGTATTGAGGATGGGTGGCCCGATTCAGTTTGTGAGAGCTTCCAGGGTCAACCTGGTACCTTACAATCGTTAGTAACAGAATAAGGGCGTGTCCTGTGCATTGTGGGATGTGCACCAACTTCCCTGCCTGTCCACGACCTACTGCATGTTAACAGCACTGTTCTTCCCAAACAACGCCACATAAAAATGTCTCCAGACATTGTCATCATGTGTCACCCCAATGAAAAACCACTGGACTACAGGGGTAGAAAACTCCTTCTGGGCGCAAGAGACTTACACAGTGTAAAGGCTAATTGTATGTGTCATCTTTACTGCATCTGGAATCAACTAAAACACAAGCCACTGGGTACTCCCATGAGTGATTTTCTTGATCAGGTCATTTGAAGTAGGAAGATCCACCCTAAATGTGGATGGCATCTTCTGAGAGCAGCCTGGATGAAGGGATATAGGAGGATAAAGTTTTGCTTTTTGCCTGCTTGCCTTCATTCTCACTGGCAAGTCCATCTGTCCTGTTGTTGTGACATTACTTCACTGACATTAGAACCAACTTCTTCAGGTTTCAACATAGACCAAAGACCAGCAGCTCTCCAGAAATCCTCTAGGCCTTCAAGCCAGGTTGGCATTGATAAGACATTCATCCTCAGGGACTGAGCATCTACTAGATTCTTGGCCTCTCCAATGTTAGATTACCATTATTAGACTACCTAAACCATATCATGTGAGCCAGTGTAATAAATTCCCTCTAAATATATGTCCACTTGGTCAATTCTTTTCCTTTAGAGAACTCTGACTAATGCAGAAAGTTTGAAAGAGTTTTTCTGCAACTCTATCCTAAATATTACAAGCATTCCTGGGCCTGTATTACATCTAAACGTTGCCTGATAATCCTGTTTATTCTGGGGTCTTCACTAGTTAATCATAAAATCCACCAAGTAAGTAGATATAACATTTAGAGGTTTTCCTTTCTTACACTGAGCTAAGGAAATTTATGAACCGATGCCAGCCTCTCGGTCCTAGTATCTGGCTGATCAGAATACAGTAACACCCTGGAAATAATTAGAGAATAGTTAATGCTGAACTTTTGGATATTGACTTGGTGTGGCACATGGCTTCCAAGAAGGTGAGAAATCACTGGAGTAATTAGAAGTGAAAAGTGCAAGAAAGAATATGATTCAAAAAAGACGACCATGATCATGCTTGCTATGATAAGGAGAGCTGACTGAACGGAAGCGTACATCCGAAAATAATGAGAAATAGAAGTCCTATGAATCTGAAGAGACTGTACCATGCAAGTTAATCCAAACACCTCCCCAGTGCTTTCTCCTCTCTATCTCAGCAACAGCAGCAACAACAACAAAATATCACTGAAGAAAACAACTAGTTCAGGACTCTGACTTCTGGAATCGAAACCTTTGACTTCTTGAATCAGGGCTCAACCGTGATCGAAATCTCCAGACACGATCAGCAAGCAGTTCCGTCAAACCACTATCAGTGTGCTCAAAGATCTGGTGTCATTTCCACCACGGAAGAGAAACCTGAGTCCAACCTGATGGACTTGTGGAATAGTTTACATGAGCAGGCCTCCTTCAAGGTTAACCACATCTGACATGTAAGGTAAACACAGTTTGCACTCCTGTTTGTTGTAAGAAACAGGAGTGCAAGCTGAGATGGGACTCAGTGTGCTGGGATTCTGGAAGTAAAACTTTGCTTGATGATTAATGGAGAATTGTAATGTCCCACCCCCTCTGAGAACGGGGGCTGTCCAAAGAACTCAGCACACAGAAGTTGTAAAACAGAACATTAAAACAATCACTGGTCTAAAATACACCTCCAGGGGTGGAAAGGGGGTATGTGGGGGAGGTGGGTTCATTTGTTTTTATTTGTGGGTTTTATTCCATAAGGTGATGTTTAGTTTCACCTCCTGAACTGGTGCTGGAGAAGAAACATAGATCAGGAAACAGCAGTGGACCTCACCAGGCAGAATTGGGAGGAGATGCTTGCCAGAATCCCACCAATTCACGAACGGCTCCCCAGACTCCCTGAGCTTGTTGTTATTAAAAGTGCGTTACAGGCTGACGAAAGCTCCCAGGCCAGTAGCCTTGGAAAACTGTACATTAACAGCAGGGAAGATAGAGCCAGGACACCCTCCAGTGCAGATTAGCCTTCCTCCCAGGCACGGGTCCCCTGCTGAGCTAGGCTTTTTGGCAATGGATTTCAACCTTGATTGGCTGGATCCTAGGGGAAGAGAAAGTTATTCTAGCTTGCTGACACTTTCATGCTAGACCTTTGTGTCTATAAAACAACCGCTGCTTGCCAGTGATCCTTAAGGTGTCTAATAAACAACAGGAAAAATTCTCAAACATGGAGAAATAAGCGAAATGGCCATCTGTGAGTTTGATGGAAATGTTCACATAATAATGTCTTTCCAAGAACACCCGCAGTCTCATCACACTCTTAAATGCAGGCAACTTCATCTAGCTAGCATAAGTTAAGATGGCATTATGATGGACTCTTGGTAGCAAATGATAATTCTTTAGAAAAACACTGAAAAATCTTTTCTCAGAAAGTCTAGGAATTTCTCAATGGCTTCTAGAAACACCTATGTTTAGACTATTTACATAACAGATGTATTATTTTGTGTCTTTTGCTTTTACTTAGGTACCTATTTTTTCCTGATCACGTGTGTATATGTGTGTGTGTGTGTTTTGCCTGATAGTGTGTGTGCATATTCCTGTGTACAGATGCATATGCATGTATGTGTACATGTTTACAGAGGCCATAGGTTGATGTCTGGTATCTTTCTTGATCACTCCTCCTCACCTTATATATGGAAGCATGATCTCATCTCTGAACCCAAAACTCTCCAGTTTGGCTAGACTGGGTAGTTGCTGCCTGCATCCCATGTCTGCCTGATGAAGCTGGTATGACCTCACCTGTCAGGTGTTCACGAGTGATAAGGATCTACATAGCTAGGGTTTTACCTACTGAGCACTCTATCCAAATTATTTTCTGATTTTTGGAATTTTTTTCTGTCATATTTTACTTTTAAATAATCCTTCAATTTTTTAAAAGATTCAATGGTATGTCTGAAAAGTTCTGTGCTAGATCACAACTCTGCCTGTGTTACTTAGCTCCTGGTATGATAGATATCATGATATGTTTCAAAAGTCTAGAAAACTTTTAGAAGTTGATGACTTATGGATGCTAATTGTGCAATTACATAATACTTTAAAGATTAATAATGGGTTGCTTCCACAGTAGAATGGTTTGAGCCTGTATTCTTGAAGTTTCCAACATAGCCAGGGTTTATAATATGTTTTTCTGTCATATTTCTATGTATTATTTGCCCTAAAAGACTCAGAGGGACTCCCTTCTGACAGTTCATACTCACAGAGAAACTTGAACGAGCAGTGTTATTGCCGATGTTACCTTCTTCACTATCCCCTGTCTTCCTGAACCCAAGGACCGACATTGGCCTGCTTCGTTCGTGATGAAAGTATTAAGAGTTGTGGAAAATGTGATGACTAGAGAGAATTAAAGTTTATTAATTGGAGATAATATTTTATGAAGCCTATTTAAAAAAATCATTCTGTTACCAGACGAAGGGGATCTGCACTTGGAATTCTGTCCACCTATAAGTTACTACGATTATCCAGGGAAACTTCTTTGGTTATCCAGAAAACAGGCACAAGCCTATAATTTTCAAAAAACAGGAACAGCGCTGGAAAATTCAAGTAGCAACTTGATTTTCTCAAGACAGTGGTTCTTCCTTTCAGGGCTTTAGACTTTCTTACTTTTAATCAAGAAGGCATTTTGTCTGCCTTTATTTAAAGGAAGAATATGACTTTTAAGTAAATCAGTTGGGAAAAGTCCAACAGAACATAAAGGACTTATTGGAAGAGGCTAATAAGATAAAGACATGATGGAACGATTAGAATTAAAGCTGCCGCCACGCCTCCTGCTGGGCGTGCCTCTACTAAATCCCAGTTTCTCCTATCATTTGGCCTCCTTGTTAAGGTGGTTCATGTAGATCATCTCTAACTTAACTCTCTCTTACTCTGCAGCAATGTCCATCACTCTCCAACCATGTGAACCTTTCATCCCAAGACATACCAGGAACATCCTTTCAAGCCAGAGGCCCGAGTTTACCTCCCACCACCTGCCTGTCCAACTCCATTTTCATCCACAGACCCTAAGAAATTCTAACCCAGTAGGTCATTGGGCACCTCTAGACCACTTCTGTGCCCTTCTTAGACCTACAATAACTACAAAAGAATGGATCTCCCTTCTGCTCATGTGAATACAAGATATCTAAAGGGTTGCTGGCCAAGAAGTCAAGGACTAGGAACTAACCCTAGAAATTCCCTCCTTATTTTTTATAACATGAGAAAAACTACCTATACCCAGTGTATAATAAAAAGAAGGAAGAGGAGGGGGAGGAGGAGGAGGAGGAAGAAGAAGGGGGAGGTGGAAGGCATACCTTTAATCCCAGCACTCTGGACACAGAAGCAGGCAGGTCTCTGAGTTCAAAGCCAAAGTGTTCTACATAGTGACTGTCAGCCCATTCAGAGTTGCATAGTGAGACTCTGTTTTAACCTCTGCTCCTATCAAAGGTAGAATTCTCTGCTTTGCTTGATATCATCCTGCCTTCAAAATCATTGTCATCTACAAAACTCCGGAACAAAGTTAGGACCCTAAAACCTCTAACAGATAACCAAAATACGAACCTTTGCTAGTGATATTTAACCCACTGGGACAAAGTTCAAGGGCACAAATATTCACTGTTCATGCCCTGCAGCTTTTTCAAACAGAATTACAATCCTAACTATATTACCAAGAAAAAAAATGTCAGCCAAGTTGGATGGCAGAGACGGTGTTAGGCAAAGATTTTTTTTTTCAGTTTTTCCTAATTATTAAAGCATTTCAGAATCCATTCATTCACAAGCCCATTGCCTCAGAAAGAGCAGTACTTGTTTATCTCTGATCATCAAGCTAGATGGAATCCTGTATCAGAATTTAGGTGGCACCTTGCTGTCGCAATTGCTTTCAGCTGTTGTAAACACTCTTAACAAACACGGAAAAGAAATACTGATCTTTCCTACTTGGCTTTATTTAGTACTTTCATCACCTATTCAATAATTGAACCCATTCAAAGTTATTTACTGAGCATCAGCTATGAACTACGCATCTGCCTGGAAACTGAAATTCAGCAATAATCAGCCCTATTATGATTTATACTTCCGTAGGATTCATAATCTATCAGGAAGCTGTTATTAGGTATATATTCTGTCATTCAGTCTTCAGAACTGTACTCACTAACATTTACATGTGAAAAGCTTAACAATATTTTTCTTTCTTGACGTGGAAGATTTGGGTGGGAGTTTTGTATCAAACAACATGAAAATTACTTTCCTTTTCTTCATTGTTAATACTTCAAATATTGTATATAGAAAATATTTTAAAACATCCTACTTCTGTGAACAAAAAGCTATTCCAATTTTAAGATAATTTGTTTCCTACCTTGAGAGGTTACAATCAATTTTCAGAGAACATATAATTCTCCAAAATGATAAATAACAATGAAAGAAAACCATTCGCTAAGTGCTAAATGTCTGATTTTAGAAATGAAGTTATACTGAGGTAAAGAAGAGGGAATAATCCTTGGAAAGTAAGGATAATTCATTGCAGAGTTGACTATTAAAGCCTTCAAGGTAGGGTGTAGCCAAAAATCAAGGAATATTGCATTCAGGAAAGGAAAAATGACAGGAGCTATGGTAAAATGGAGAAAAATATAGAGAAAATATGAATTGCCAATCCAACAGATGCCAGGCCTCTGAGAGAGAAGGCATGAGAGAAAGGCAGGGTTTAGATATATCCAGCAGTGCATCCAGTGATGGTAGAAAACCTTCACAAGGTAGAATGTTACCTGCAGCAAATAACTACCATGATTCTAAGAAATACTTAGCTCTTCAGATGTATGTTAGCAGAATGCTCACCAAAACTGGTTTAATAGTAGAAAATGAACATATAAAGCTAAAAATAAAGTTTACCAGGTATGGTAGTTTGAATGAGAATATCCCTCATAGATGTCATGTATTTTAGGACACTTAGTGTCCAGTACTTGGCATTATTTGGGGAGAGTCCTGGAACCTTTAAGAGGTGAGGGAGCCTGTCACAGCGGGCAAGGTTTGTCACAGTCTGTCTCTCTCTGCTTCCTGTTCCTGCTTGAAGATGTGAGTGCTTGGCTTTCTGCTCTGGGCCATGGGCCAACTCCTGGAACCATTCCCCCCCTGCCATTTTGGACTCTCCCTCTAGAACTTCAAGCCAAATAAACTCTTTCTTCTATAAGCTGCCCTGGTCATGGTGTTTTATCACAGCAACAGAAAAGTAACAAATACACCAAGGAATTTCAATAAGTCATAAATGGACATGATAACTTTCCTTTGAAGTTATACTTCTCAAAGATTTATGTGAGCACCGCAACAAGTTCCTGACCCTCTCTTCGTTTCTCTTCCCAATGACTCCATCGCCTCCATTAGTCTCTGAGTGAAATGGGTTACATCTTAGGGAGAAAAGAACTGTTACTTTACTTAATATTTTATTTTCATTTGCATGTTTTGGCTATTAACAGTATAGCTCTCACAGGTCAAAGACATCACAGCAATTCATCAGGAAAACAAAATTATTTCTGAAATTAAAACAAATATGTGTGTTACTTTCGTGCTGTTTTCCATTTAGAATGACTTCCTCAATTCCTTTACATTAGAATATTCAGTAAGCAAGGAAGAACTTCCTTCTTTTACTTAACGAATTCATAACCTGAAGACAGTAAGAATCTGCAAAGTTGGATTCTGGTAAAACAACAACAACAACAAGAACAAAAAACTGACTGACTACCTTGATATGGTGTCAAATGTGATGAGGAGTCAGCACTCGCAAGGCAGAGGCAAGTGGATCTCTGTGAGTTCAAGGTCGATATAGAGAGTTCCAGTCCAACTAGGGCTACTGGGAGACCCTGTCTCAAAAAGAGAAAAGTATGCCTTATAGACTGAGTTCAGGGGCTGGAGAGAGCTCAGTTGTCAAGAGCACTGGGCTGCTCTTGCAGACCTAGGTTTGATTTCCAGCACCCATGTGGTAGGTAAAACCATCAGTAACTCCAATTCCAGGGGACCTGATGCCCTCTTCTGACCTCCACAGACATTGCATGACATGGGTGCACTTATGAACGTTCATACAGGCAATATACTCATACACATAAAAATAATAAATAAGTTTTTAAATCCCTGAGTTTAACCCTTGGAATCCATATATAAAAACCTATGTGTGGCAGCACACAGTTTTAATCCTAGCTCTAGAGAGACAGCACTAGCAGGATCCCAAAGTCTTCCTAACCAGCAAGCCTAGACTGCTTGGTAAAGTCCGGGCCAACGAGAGAGCCTGTCTCAAAAATAAAAAGTAGGTGGAACCTCAGCAATAACATCCATAATTGTCCTCTAGCCTTCACATACATGTACACATATGTGCACACACACATGCATGAAAGCCCTCAATATAAGCATATGAACACAGACATAAAGAAATAAAACTTTTTGAAAGAAACAATGAAATGTGATTAAGCACATCTCACTTTCAGGAATCTTTTACTAGAAATGACACAAATTTAACCAGGAAGGAGAGTGCATCTGTGTTGTATAAGAAGAGAAGAAACGGGCTGGAGAAGTGGCTCAGCGGTTAGGAACACTGGCTGCTCTAGCAGAGGGCCCGGGTTCAATTCCCAGCACCCACATGACAGTTGACAACTCTCCCTAACTCCAATTCCAGGGGATCCAATGCCTTCTTCTGTCCTCTGCAGGCATTGCACGACACGGGTGCACTTACATACATGCAGGCAATATACTCATGACACATGAAATAAAAATAATAAATCAAAAAAAAAAAAAAGAGTGAAGTACACAACCTGGGAGCATAGCTCAGCGACGCAACGCTTGCCTGCCATGTGCAAAGTCCTAGGTTCCATTCCCAGCCCCAAACAATATCAACAAAAAACGTAGAGACATTCATTTTAAAGCTGGATGCTATCAATGGCCCTGAGGGAAAAGAGGGCAGGGTGCCTTGTTGCTCATCCAGCACACTCTCCTGAGTGCAAACAGTAAAATTCCTGCTTCTCAAGACATGAGAACTAAGGGCATAACTCAGAAGGCTGCACAGAAGGCCTGATAAAGTGACCCTGGGAGAAAAACCCTTGCCATAGAGTTATTCTGGCCACTGGGTGAGGAGGAATGAATTCATTTGTACAATTAAATGTGAGGAAAGACCTGCAAAATCTTGGTGGTCTGGGTGGCCTCGATGTGTCTGGTATCCATTAAGATCCAACATTTACTCGAACCTGCGGATTAATTCTCCTGCAGGAACTGAGGCAAACGAGTAGCAGCTGAAAGTTAATCAAGCACTGATCTCTCCCAATCCTCCTAATCACAGCCAGCTGTGATTCCAAACCTTTTGCTCTGAGGTTCCCCGAGGCGGTTCTACAGGAGCCCTGGAGTGAGCACCCTCAACTCTGGGAGGGCAAGAAAGAAGTTAATAAAATAAAACTTAATGCCTTCAATCAAGGGCCTGAGGAATGGGATTGGGATGGTCCACAAGGCTTTCTCTATTAATCTCTTCCTTCTTTAACATCTGCCTGTCCCCGGAAGGCATCAGCATCTCAAGTGTTTGCTGGGAATCCTTCCTTATAAATCTAATACAATTGGAACCCGTTCAATATTTTTTGTTCCCCATTGAAGAAACTCTACTTATCTCAAGAGAAAAGGTAATTTATGAGAATATCTTATAAATTGTTTAGAAATGCTAATAGTACTTTTGAGGGGTTTTGTTTTGTTTTTGTAATAAGCTTCAGTCAAATTAAGATAGACATTCTTTGCCTGAGCTTAAAGAAGTTAAAAATCTATTTTCAGTAGAAGGACGTGAGCCTATCTCGGTAGTAATCTTTAATTAAATAAGTTACTGATTAATTTTACAAGCTGCACAGGAGTTTTTCATATAGCTAGTAGTTTTGCAGGATCACCTTTAGCTCACTGTTGTTATAGACAATAGAAGTAACCAGGACAATTATCCAGCTCTACTTTACAACATCCAGTCTCTTCAGAAGCCAGGGGACCTACACGCCCAACACTCTAAGCCAGCTCTCTTTCTGTGGGGCTGACTTTGCCGGCTCACAGGTTTAGAGAATGGCTCTCTGCTGACAAAATTCTGCAATTCTTGTGCTATTATTTCCCCTTCTCAATTATCTACAGCATTTCTGGGCTTCTGTCTCTCAGCACTCTGCATTTTGTACTACTTTTGAATTAGTATACCCTGGTCAAAGCAGTTAGAATACTACTCATTTTCTGTTGCTATAAGCCTGGGATATCATAATTTATCAACTACACATGATTTTCTTCTATGATTAAAAATGAATTGATCTCTGTAGATTCAGCTCTATCCCAACTTTGTTAGATTTAGCTCCAATTGTGGCTATCCTGATCAACCCCTTTCTCTCACATTTAACAAATATTTCCAGCTTACAAAAAGAAAAAAAAAAAAGGCATGTGCCTTACAAAGCCTTCTGAGACGATTTGGACTAACCATGACTCCAAAGTACCTGAGCATTGTATATGGAAAAAATGAGTCATCTATAACCTTGACTATAATTGAAGATTAAATTAAATCACAATGGATAAACATATCTAGGCTAATCGCAGAAAGAGTGAATAGCTTCCATAAGGTTATTACTTATGTGAAGTATCTGAACTTCTGTGTGGATTGGTGATTGGAGCATATCACTTGACTTGCTATCAATCTAACGGCCAAAGGAATACACAAAGAATTAGATAAAGAACATTTGCATCTGATTTAAAAATAAGGGGATGCTGCCTTCCAACCATTGATGTTTCAAAATAAATTATGTCACCACACACAAATAAGAAGGACAGATTGGGGAAGCTGTAATTATGACATGCAGGGAAGCTGATCAAATTGAAACGACATGGTAGATAGGATTGCAACCTGCCCACATCAGAACTTCCCATCTCCCAAATGCACCGTTTGTGGGGACCACGGCGGGATGTGGGACCATTGGTCAACCACAAATTCAGATCCTTGCCGATGTCTTGGCATGTTCTCTTGTAGCAGAGGATTGGAAAGAAGGCAAGAGCCCACAGAAAGGCTTACTTCTGCTTCATATTTAACGCAGACAGAAATGAAGAAATGGTTAGCAAAGCAAGGTCTTTGCACCTGTTCTTAATCATAGACACTAGTCCTGACAGATAATAAGGGCACTGCCCACAAGAATCTTTGATCATGACAAACACACACACACACACACGCACACACACATGCACACACACATGCACACACACAGTGCATAATCTCAGCAACACCTGACAAGACACATCCAGATGAGTAGGGCACATGTAATCAAACATGTATTAAACAAGTGGCAGAAACAGTGTTTTTAAGCCAAAATCACGGATGGAATAGATGTAGTTACCTCTTTATCCCCAAAATCTCACTGAAATAATAAGACTGTTTTAAAATGGTGAACCGTGGGAGTAGGAGTGGAAAGGGTGGTTTTAGTGCTTCAAACATTTGAGAATTTCCTCAAACAACAAACATGTGGTGTAAGTTACACATACTAAGAGTCAAGCCTGAGACTGAACTGATGATCTGTTCTTCAAAGCACCGGAGAGGGTGGATGCAAGGCTAGGTGTGAGCACAGAGAATCAGGAGGGGCTAGGAGGTAGTAAGAACAGCCAACAGAGGGACAGCGCCCTCTATTACAAGAACTCCGTTCAGAAAAATGAAATAGGTGACTGCCCCTGGTTCCCAAGTGAAGTCCAAGTTACTGCTCATCACACAGAGAAAAATGTTTTTGGTGTGTGTGTGGGAAATCTGTGGTGGAGATATGAACTTGCAATAAAGTGCCGTCATTGAGTTAATTCTTGAGCCTACAGATCCACAGGCATTAGTGTCGCAGTTGGCATCAGTGTCTGTCTAGGGATTATAGTTGGGTTCATCATCTCAGTCAATTAAAGAATTAAAAGGCAGGGGAACCCTCAGGCCATCAGAGAGAAACCGTCAAACCGACTTTCTTTTTAATATTTCATTTATTATTTTTAGCTTATGTGTATGAGTGTATTGCCTGCGTGTATGTGAGTGCACCCATATCGTGCAATGCTGCAGAGGTCAGAAGAGGGCTTCAGATTCCCCTGGAACTGGAGTTAAGGACGGTTCGTAGCCACCATGTGGGTCCTGGGAATCGAACCCAGGTCCTCTGCAAGAACAGTGTTCTTAACGGATGAGTCATCTCTCCAGCCCCTCAAACCGACTTTTATTGAAAGATAAAGAATCATATCTGGACATAAAGAATCCCATGTACGTAATGTATGTACACACTTCTACACAGAAAAATGAAGCTCTCCACAAGTAAAGAGGGCACCCAGAAACCAAATCCCATGTTCCCCGGGAGAATCTGGGTTTTAAGAATTTGGGTGGTTTTCCTTCCTCTAACTTTGTATTGACCAGTTTAAACAAAGAAGAGAAGGGTGATAGGCTACATCTCCAAGCTGATATCCCGGGCTACGTGACTCTAACCAAGTTAGTTGAAAGGGCCATGTTGGAGTTAAAAATAAGGCTGTCCTACCAGACCAAGAAGCAGGAAGTGTGCCATCTTTACTTATCAGTAAACCTTATTGCTTACTTGGGATTTAGTCCCTAAAAGGTTTATCATCTTCTCTGGGCCAAGATCTGTTATTGTCATTGTAACAGGAAAAACCAGAAAGTTCTAGCCCACACATATTTATGCTTGGTAATGACAAAAAAAGATATATATTCTAATATTTAGAGAAATTATTTGTTTTATATATTTCTCTGTAAAGGCATATATTGTTAGGTATCAGGTAATTATCAGGGTTTGGAAGGAAAAAAATCAGTTAAGTCTATAAAGTTATGAGTGATAGATGTTTTTATAACCAGACCATAGCAAGAGGCACACCTTCAGACTACCAACGACTGACAGGGAAGTTAGTTCACTGTGGTTGTGTGGATGTCTAACAAGGCTAGGCAAGATAAGTGTTTATAGCATAGTCAGAGATCTTTTGCACTTATTCACAGAGAGAGGGAGAAAAAGGGAAGAGAGAGAAGACAGAGAAAAAAGAGAGAGAAAGCTACCCTATGCAATCTTATGATAAGATGCATTTGTATGAGACTGAAGACTATATAAATTCAGGTCAGAAAAGATCGACTCAAGCATTGAAATTTATGTCACCTCTAAAGGACAAGAAGAAATCAGCCATGAAACTTCTAGGAATTTTCTGTTGTGGAACCTGAAGCTTCCATTTCCAATTATGAATGACAAACTCCATTTGGACAAGTCCTCATTCCAATGCAATTAACGGCTATGACCTCCAGACAAAAAAGCAAAAGCCAGTTATCTGAAGACACCAGCTATCGACCTAACCCAGCATTAAATAGAGATTGACATTAGAAAGAAGGATGAATGTTTTCAGCGTCCCATCCTTCTAGACTGAGGGCATGTGCCTTTTTGAGCCATGATTATAAATGTCTATAGAAAACCCATAATATTTCTGGTTTTAAGACTCAGAAGAGAGAGATGGGGGTCCTAGAAGTACAAAGTTAAAATATAAATCAAATAAAACTGTGATCTGGAGCCACAGGGAAACCCAAAAGCAAAAGTTTAATTAATTAGTAAATACTATGTTATTTATTCTTTTCTTCTTCCTACTGACAGAAATTTCAGAGGTTCCAGCTAAACACTGGAGTTCACAGATCCCATGCAACTGTACATGACTGTGCTAAGTATTTCTGAGGAGTGGGGTATAAGGGACAGTGTGACAGTGTCAAAAAGGCTCCTTATATGCTCAGTGCTCTGTATCCTACCCAAGCCCTGCCTCTTGCCTCTTTACTGAGAATTACACGGGACAGGCTACCATGTCTGAGAAGGAACTGACCTGCCTCACTATGTGTTTTATTCAGTTTGCTAGCACAGTTATTTGGCATTCTTTCCTATGCAAAAAGAAAATCCCTGATTCCTTGCTCACCCTTTTGCACTGAGACGGCGTCTCATGCATTCCAGGACGGCTTCAATCTCACTACGTAGCCAAGGTGACTTTGAGCTGATCCTTCCGCCTTCATCTCCTGAGTGCAGGGATCACAGGTGTCTGCCACCACAGCTGGCTTATGTGGTACTGAGCATCCGATCCATGGCTAGGTGCATTCTAAGCAAGTACTATGCATACTGAGCTATAACCGCATCCATGTTATAATGCTCATTTTAAATGATTTCCATGAGTGGTTTTATTGAATCAATTACAGATACTAAGGGTGAAGATATTATTTTTCCCCAGGGAGTATTATGGTTTCAGATCTTATATTCCAGAAAATCGGAAGGCTCTACACAAAATGCTTCCTTAACTATGAAAAAAGCATGATTCATTATTTTCTAAATTGCATGATACATATACTAATTGTATGTAAAAATTTTCCAAACACAAATGTGTTATCCACAAAATGTTCCTACGTTGGAGACAATATGTTTGAGTCTTGAATATTTTGTGTGAAAATCTCAAGCTGTCTCTTACACATGATGATTTCACATGATGATTTTTCTGAAACTCTAGAGAAGCAATTTAGATGTTAGCATGGGTTGGCAAATTCAATGTTTTCTGGATAGTGTACATAAGAATAAAGAATTGTACAAAGAATGTGTAATATGTAAGTAAAAACCGTCACTGTGATCTAAATCTATGTTTTTCCAAAATATTCCTGTTTACCAAAGCAGCGAAGTGCTCAGGAATTGCTTGAAATTGCAGACATCAAACATGCAAAATAGTAAAATACACCTTTACTTTTATATATTAGAACTTTAAGTAAGATTCCATATAAAGTTTGTTTTCCTACAAAAACCTTGAAAGACATGGAACTAATATTAAACACCTTAGAATTAAAATGCATCTAAGTTTTGCTCGATCTATAATAAGTCTAGGTCTGGTGAGATGGTGGAATGATATGCTGCCAAGCCATATAGCCCAATGTCGATCCATGGGGCAATCTGGTGGAAGGAAGTAGTCGGCTCCCCAAAACCGTTCTTTGACCTCCACACACATACCATAGCCTGTGCACACATTCACACACAATAATAAATGATAGATAGATAGATAGATAGATAAATGTAATTTAAATTTTAAATGAATTTAATACAGAATATTCTAAAAGATTAGTATTCCGGAGAACATATTTTCCTTAAATGTTGCAATATTCATACAGCATAGTCATATATTAAATTCCCACATTTAAATTGCTTTGAATCCATTTGAAATGAGTAGAAAAGTAGCATGCCCATGTGAATATTATTATGTTAAATCATGTTGCTTATGTGAAATCTAAAACCTTCTGGATAGTTATATTACAATACTTACAGCACAAAATTTTTACAGTCATTTGGATGATTTAGTTAGCTTACTAAATATGCAAATTGCTTTAAGAAGTTGCCAAAACCTTGTTATATCACTTACGGGATCCTATAATTATCTGTTTCCTTTTTAAGCACTGGCTATTTCCACAGAGGGCAAGTGGTTATAAATAAGAGACAAGCCATCCTATTTTAGCACCTGAAAACAATCTCAAAGAAATCAGGGGCCCATGAGATGGATCAGCAGGTAAAGCCATTTGCCACCTGAGTTTGACCCCTGGGCCCCACATGGTGGAAAGGGAAAAATGACTCTCCGAAGTTATCCTCTGATCCCCACATGGTACACATGCATCCACATATACACATGCTTACAAAAAATAAACAAATGTAATTTTAAAATATTTTAAATAAATCAGGAGGTTTTTTGGTTGGAGAGATGGCTTGGGGGTTAAAAGTAACGGCTGCTCTTGCAGAGGACCCAGTTTTGGTTCCCAGCACCCACATGGCAGCTAATAACGGTCCTAACTCCAGTTCCAGGGGATGCCCTCTTCTGACTTACACAGGCATTGCAGGATATAGATGTACTTACATACATTCAGGCAATACACTCACACATACATATAAAATAAAAATAAAGTATTTTCAAAAAAGAAATGAAGGTTATCAGGAATGAATCATGATCTCATTCAAAAGGATGGACTCTTCTCAGTAATAACAAAATTGTTCTCCAATCGGCAACTTGCTACATTTTTAGCAAAGGGGAGGTAAAGCCTATTGCCCATAGGCCCAGCATTTTTCTTGGGAATGCCACAGCATTATAAGTTATCTCACTTAGTAAGGAAGCGCAGCTGTAAGCATGGTCTATTCACTAAGTTAGTGAAAGCCTGGCAGCCCATTTGGCGTTTCAGGTCAGTTCTCTGTTTGTTGTGTGTGGTGGTTTGAATAAAAATTCCTCCCATGGCCTCCAAGTATTTGGACATTTTGTCCCCAGCTGGTAGCACTGTTTTGAGTGGTCTTGGAAGGTGTGGCCACGCTGGAGGAAGCATGTCACAGGGGGAAGATTTAGAGAGTTCTTAAGCCTTGCTGGATCTCCAGTCGCTCTCTTGTTCCGTGTGCCTGCTTGAATACATGAGAGCTTAGCTTCCGCTACTCCTCCAGCCACCTCTGCTGCCATGCCTCCCAGCCATGACGGACTGTAATTCCCCTGGAACTATAAGCTCAAATAAACTCTTTCGTCTATAAGTTGCTTTGGTCAGTGTTTCCATTACAGCAACAGAAAAGTAACTAATATACTGTGTGACACTATTCCTGGGAAGACAGGAACAATTGTCTAGAGAGGGCACTAATGACAGATCAAAGTAAGGATACTAACAACATCCAACTTGGTGAACCAATGGGTTTTATTAGAGTAACTTACAGGCATATGGGTGAAGGGTTACTCACAGGACTATACACATTATTTACAGGAGTCGAAAAGATTCAAAAACAGCTGCACCGCTGTTCTAATTAGCTTTCTATCGCTGTGGTAAAGCACTGAGTAAAAATAACTTGGGAATGAAAGGGTTTATTTTGCTTACAACTCCAAGATCACAATCCAGCATCAAGGGAAACCAAGGCAGGACCCCAAGGCAGTAACATCGATGCAGGACCTGAGTCACAGGCCATGGACGAACGCTGCTTACTGGCTTACTCCTCTCTCCTGAATTCAGCCTGCTTTCTTATACAACTGAAAACCACTTGTTCAGGGTGGCATCACCCATCGTGGCCTGGGCCCTCCCACATCACTCAAAATTCAAGAAAATGCTTTGTAGGTCATGCCTGTAGGTCAATCAGATAAAGGAAATCCCCCAATTGCGGTTCCCTCTTCCCTGGTGTGTTATGTTAAGTGGACAGCTGAAAATATTCAGCCCAATCACCAAAGCCCACCCCAGCATACAGAAATATACAGAATACCTAGAATGAACAGCATGATCTACAGGCAGCTCAACAGGTTGAAGACTGTCCTTTCCAGACAGCTCAGTTGCTCTGAGCCTCTTCTAGGTGGCTCAGTGGCTGGTCTGAGAGTACCTCTTAAAAGTCCTTAGGGCTCACACTGCTTGTGGAGGGAGAGGCCTGTTCAACAAGGTCAGGGACTTCCTGAAGCTATTGAGTTGTTTACCTCCCTTTAGAACATTCTATTGTGTATCTGGCTTCACTCTGTGATGGAATGTCTTTATCTCAAAGGAAATTCCTACAGAATAGCATGTGAACTTGAGAAGATCACAGAACTCAAGGTATTTTCTGTCCTTATCAATGTAGTCTTCAATGCCTATATCTGAATCCACCAGGGCTAATATAAAGTCTGAAAGAAATATATAATTATGTCTCAGGTCTCACAAATCCTGAAAATGGTGACTAAAAGATGCTCAGTGATCCCAAGGACAAAATCCCAGCCAGAGATGACCAATTTCCCAACTGTGGAGGAAGGGAGCCTGCTGCTTTGCAGCCTGATTTGTAGATTTTGCATCAAGCAGTTTGAGATGATCCAGGAGGGTCGGATGCTTTCATTAGTAAACACAAATTGTTTCTGGCCATTTTTAAGTTTCTTTTCAACTTGGTTATTAATTTTTTAATGTGTGAAAAGACTACATACTAAGCAAAGTATAGGACTAATACTTATTTAAAAGTGTTAGATTTAGAAAGTATAAAATTTTGTGGTTTGTAGTAAACATAAAGCCATAATTTTAAATGAGTCATGCTCTGTACTGGAAATGCCAGGCCTCTCTCTAACTAATTGTTCGGCTTATTCATCATCGATATTCAGAGCCGTGAAGAAGTGAGACCCTGAGTGTGGACATTCTGTAAGAAATTGGCAACCACACTTTCGGGTAGGACAATCAGCATCCAGGTTTCTAATACATTTATTAGATCTGTTTTATTTGTGCTTTCTGTAGTGCTTGCATGTTAGAGAAAATAGGGAGAAAAAAGTAACATAAAATATTATAGACACCAATGTTAAAGATCCAAAATAATTTTTAAAAAACCTTTCTGATCTTAAGTCCAATGGTTGTTATCCATGTAACTCTGTTAGGCTAAGTGTGCTAATAGATTGTTGCTAGAATGCATATATTTCACATGCAGGCACAGAAAACACAAATTTCACAAAATATTTTTAAAAATCCCTTGTGGACATCTGCTAAATATCATTTGATCACAGTTATTTCAAGTATAGGGGAAATCATTTAAAATTAAATAAAATAATATGCATCTTACATTTAAGGAATGTAATACAATTTGAAGTGTTAGCAAAAAATAAACTTTTGAAGGTGTATGGAAGTTGGTGATGATTTTTCTTCTTATAAACACATTGTAATTATTAAGCTCATGGTTCTTTTAAGCATAACTGAAAAAGGATCATATTTGTCCATTTCTATTCTATGCTTCCAAAGTCTACACCAGAACAAGTTCCTTCAGGTGATGATAACCACTTTGCAAGTAAATGAAGTTTATAACCTGTTGTGAATAAATGAATTACAAAACCAGGTCAAACTTTAGGGGATTTAAACAAATCTTGCTCATTATGGTCTATCTCCATCTTAAGTTGGTGTTCTGTATTCCAACACTGACATAATGTGACCTTAATTTTATTAAGAATTTTCTTTTCCTTCAGAATCTAAAAAGTCTGCATCCATTTATTTCAGGCAACCACAGGACAATGGAACAGCAAGAAGAGGTCAAGGTGGGCCCAGCAGTGTCTCAGAGCGAATTGTTTTTCACCAAACTCACACATGTAACAGGGAGACATCCTTAAAATGTAAAACATCTTGCCTTTTTAATAACCCCTTGTGGTATGTTTTTACTTTAGCAATAATTGTATTTTCTTTTTTGCACATTTTATTTAACAACACTGCAGCACTAGATAATGGGTTCCATGTGTTCAGGGCACTAGCAAAATGCCTAACGGAGAAACAATTAACTTTTTTGGGCTCCTGTTATTGGCAAGCAGAGCCTTACACCCTTCTGTGTTCATGGTGCCGAGTCTCATCTACACTGCAAGGAATTTAGTGTCCTAAGAAATCATGCAGAAACCTGAATTTAGAGCCAAATTGTCCTTTAAATGTTTGTGATCATGAACTCCAAACAGAAGTGAAAGTCCATGAGAAGATCAGAAGATACCATTCACTTCAGTAACAAAAAGTGGTGCCGTTAGACCAGGGCCGGCAGCCAGCAGATGATGAGTAAGTCTGGTTTCTTTGCAAATGAGCATGCTGCATGGTTTGAGGCCTGTGGGAGCTCTGAGGCTGCAGTGCAACTGGGGCTCTTTCAGTAATAAGCACTGAAACAATGTTAAATGCAGTTAAACACAAGGAGCAATGTAGTTAGGTTTTATCAAACATTAACACTTGTGCTGGAGAGTCTATAAAACTCTAATTGGCCTCTTCCACAGAAAGCAGCCCCAAGAGGTTCTTTATGCACGACCAGCTCTGACTCACGCCGGAGCACAATGAGGAAATAAAGTGTTCGGTGAAGGTGCTATTGATGGAGCAGAAGATGAAATGCAGGGCCAGGAGCAGAGCAGGACAGTCATATCTACAATGACTCAGTCCAGAGCTCTGCAGTGCTCTGGACAAGCTGGCTTAGACAGTTTCTTTCCTGATTGGAGCTAGACATGGTGGCACATGCCTTTATCCTAGCATTCCAGAGGCAAATGGAGCTTGGTCTACATAGTCCAGGATAGCTAGGACTACAGGGAGACCCTGTTTCCAAAAAAAAAAAAAAAAAAAAATCAGTTTATAGAGACAGACCGAGCACAGCAACAGATGAGTGAAATGTTGCAGTTTTAGATATTTTATATAAATTGTCCTTAGAGAGCTGGTATCCGCCAGGTACCTGTGGTTGAGTGGAATATACGTTAAAATCAGAAATGTGGCATGATCATGTACACAGATTTTTCTTCTCATTTTCAGAATGCTCATATTCCAGAATATTCTTTAAACGTGGCTTCTGAGTTGTCTAAGAGGGAAGTAAGAAATTCAGATTGTTATTCAAGAGATAGTCCATTAAGAGGAACATGGGCACATCTTAGGAATGCAGGCCAAGCTGCCTCTGGACTTCTCCTAGGCAATGCCTGAGTGTGTTGGCTGGGGGTGGTGCTAGTACAGTTGAAGATGGGGTAGCAGAGCTGGGAAGCCTCTTTTCTTTGGGTTTTCTCATTACCTGGTAGAGACTTTCTCAGAGCTATACAAGGGTATGGGTTCTTTCTACCTCCACCTCCTTCCCACTCTCCCTACACAATAGCAGACTTCTGCCTGCCTGCTCCAACTCCTGCCATTTGACCTTCTACGAAATCTTTCACACCTCTAATTTCACCTTGGCTTTTTCTTTCTTACACTGTCACTCATCTACTCATGAAATTTGTCTCCTTTCCCTTTAACAAGTTCAGTAATTGAGGACCTGGGCCTGGGAGTTTAGCTCAGTAACAGAGCAATTATTGCACATGTGTCAGGCCCCAAGTACTGCAAAAAGAGAGAAAGAGAAAAAGAAAGAAAAAAGAAAAAAGCACTGTCTAATGGACAAATTATCACTTGAAAAAATGTGGAAAAAAACCACTAGTGCCACAAATAATTTCAGATGAACTGTTCAAAATAGCTCTAGGTTGTAAAGAATATTTTTAGAAAAAAATGATATGTATATACTTATATATACACGTACATACGTATGACATAGCAAGCAAACTTGTTATAGAAGTGTCCTGAGTATATAGCATTTGAGATTCTCCCTACCATATGCTAAAACACAATAGAATATTTACATATCAACCATCTCCTCAACATCACCTATTCCTTCCCGGGAATGTTATATTCTAGTGAGGAGAATAATCCATAATGTTGACAAACATCCCTGGAGTTACAGTTTCATCACATAACCACTGCCACACGCAAACATGGCCTAGCTTATGAGCAATGAAGTTTAGCTTTTAGCATTTGACATCAGTCTCCACTGTGAAACAGTCAACTAAGCTGTTGCATCAGTGTGTTTAGAAACCATCCTAAGTGGTTGGCACCGGTCCTAGATTGTAGCTTAGTCATCTCTTTCTTCAGCTTCTAATATGATTGCTTTTCTCAAAATAGACCTTATTAAACCTAACCCCTCTCAAACTACTTCACCTTAATATCTGGAAAAACAATCTCACTTGGGCTCCAATGATTCTTTAAACAGATGAAACATGTGCTAAATCTGTCTCGAAATCAAGTGCCTAAACGAATTAATCTAAAAATATTCTTGAATTCTCTTGGTCTTCTCTTCTGACTACAGGAAGACGTTTGGACTTTTAGCAGCCTCGGGAAAACAGGAATCTTTTCTTAGCCTCATGGAGATATGAGAGGGGAAATTGATTTCTTATTATATTTAGCACTTCATTGATTCTGCCTCCCCCGTTGAGAGACCCTGTTAGGACTAAACAAAAGCCATCACTTTTATGAACTGTCTATAGCTCTATGTCTTTGTTGGATTATGGAGACGTCTGCCAGTGTAGAGAGCTCAGATTCAGAGTGTTCAGTGAGGCTTGCCCAACGCGAGCCAGCTCAGTAAATCATATCTGACAGGCTTTTGTTAAAGAACTCTCTCAGCTCTCACTGTGTCCCCCTGTGCCGGCCCCGGGTCCTCACCCCCACACCATACGCACAGCTATTGGAACCCGTGTTGGCATTTTACACGTTCGTTTTAGAGTTCCAGCCAGCACTGACTTACAGAATACTAACGAGCTTGGCTACAGACTTTGTCTTTGCAAAGAGTTTAGAGAAGTTTGCTTTGCAGTAAATGTCCTGCTGCAATTGCTTCAGGCCTCTTGCTGAGGGGTTCAGTACATGGAGCAAGACAGAGTTCCAACAGCTTTGCTTTCTACACACAGACCTAAAGGATGCAAAACTGATGTGTGCCCTTGTACCAAGACTTCATTTCACAATGGCCGTGTCTATAAATTTCAACTGAGAAACATTGTCACAACTCAAAGCTAATGTATTACCAATTATTTTTAAGTATACAAAGTAGTGAAAAGCTGTCTCCTTGAATAATGCTGCTTTCCCCAATCTAGAAAATAGTGTCTTCCTTTACCAAGATGGGTTTGGAGGGTGTGTGGCCACTGCATATAATTCCCATCCTTCTCACTCTCACTACCTCTGTGCGTGTGTGTGTGTGTGTGTGTGTGTGTGTGTGTGTGTGTGTGTGTGGTGTATGCGTGCAAACATGTGGAGGGGAGCATGTGGACATGTATGTGTATGTGTGTCCATTCAGAGGTCAAAAGTGGAAGTTGGATGTGTTCTCACTATCTGATTGATTTTGAGACAGGGTCGCCCTCTGAGCCTGAAACTCACCAAATGGCTACACTGACTTCCCGTCGTGTTCTCAGGATCCTCCTGTGTCTCCCTCACCCATGCTAAGCTTATGCACAGCCTGCTAAGCCATCTCTCCAGCCCCACCAACCCTACGCTTGACAACCATTTTAGTAATCCCATCTTTGTAGTATAAAAACCTGTCTCCACAGTTCATACTTTTCCCTACAAGCCATTTCCACCTAATTATGCTTTTAATGAGACCTTGAATCCTAATGATTTCATAGTGGCAATATCACAAAAACCTTAATAAATGACCGAAGGTCTCAGATTTTATGCATGCATACAACAATGAAATAATTTTACTTGATCTTTTAAAAAGAGCCAGTTAAGAGAGAAGAAATTGAAGAGTGGAAACTGTAAACTCTGTGCTCCCAGACCAACGTGGTAAAGATATTTTAGACAGTTTGTCCAAACCACTTTGCTCTTATGGAAGAAAAAATTCTGTTTTGGAAGTCAGCAGGCAATTCTGTGAGGTGCTGCGTTCTGAAGCAGAAGGCTGTATACATGAGTCATGACAAAGGGTTCCTGTGCCCATGGCTCAACATCTCTCTCACAACTTCTAACACTACAGTTTATCTTTACTTTAAGCTTTTACGTAATAAAATATGTGACCGTAAGGTTGTCCAGATGCCAGAGGTATATGTAGTATATCGCTCTAATGCCAGCTGGCCAGATGTGAATCACTGCAAAGACCATCCTTGAATTCGAGGACACCTGAATAAAAAGCTCCTCAGGTGTTGTCTCCCTCCTCCCCAGGGGAGCTAGGTAGATGGCTGAGGAAATTACCTTTATTTTTCACCTTTTATTAATTTTATTTTATGTGTATGAGTGTAAGCCTACAGGGAGGTAGGTGCACTCATGTTGTGCGATGCCTGAGGGAGGTCAGAAGATGGCGACAGAGTCCCTGGAACCAGAGTTACGGACCATTGTCAGATGCCATGTGGGTGCTGAGAATCTAATCTGGGTCCTCTGCAAGAACATCCAGTGCTCTTAACCACTGAGCCATCTCTCCAGCCTGAGAAAATTATCTTTATAATTCAACCAGAGGAATATAATTATTAACAGAAAAAGTAAGTGTTTTTGGCAAGTTTCCGGGTTTTCGTAACCTATTCTGTCTTGCTGTCTCTATGAACTGAATAAGGTAGAAAGTATTTACTTTCTTTTTCACGTCTCATGGTAACTGCCTAGGGAGAGTCAAATTAGGACTAATTTTATGCAGTCAAAATTGCCAGCAAAATCAGGTCCAAATGTACTGTTTTGGAGTCCAACTGGAAAGTGTAAAATCCTGATGTTTGCCCTTTATTGCTATAACATAAAGGCGAGCTCTGATCTTACTAAATTAGAGCATCACAGGGCTAGAGAATTGCACCTGTTCTCCCCAGGTCACAAGACAGTTCCCATGATGGAGAAGTTAATCTGCATGAACACATCACCTGTTACGTTTATGTGAACACCAGTGTAGTTTTTTCAGTAGTAAAGTTGCCGCAAATCTTACATTTTTAAGCCACACCTACTATCTTTTCATCTCTACTAATACTTTGATTTTTAGAATTGAAAGGAAGTAAGAGCCTTAAAGCAAAGCAATGTGCATTATGGTAGAAATAAAACACACTATTTTATTTAAAGCAACCTATAGACCATTTGCTCCATGCTGCTCATATCTGTAAATATAGCTTCGTTAGACTAAAATTATGGCTACTCTCTGTGGTTGCTTTCAAAGTACAAGGGCAAGATTCAGTAGTTACAACAGAAACCACACAGCCTACAAAGTCAAAGTAAGTTCTGTCTGACCCTGTACAGAAAATGTTGGCTAAATTTAGCTTTCGGAGACAACATGTGAACCGTGATATCTCACAGCAAATACCTCTAAGGATTATCAGACAAGTAGGCCTGTGTTTCACAAATCTTGTTAAAGTGATTGATGTTTTTGGTGAGGACACACACGGAAAGATGTAACTCTGCTTGAAAATGTGCACTCGGGCTGAAATTCGGTTACCTTCAATGCCTTAAACTTTCTGACAGTCAGACAGAGTGAGTCCATGGTGACACTCCTGAGCACAGAGCCTGCCTCACAAGTGAGACCAATTTTATCTGTCATCTGCTGTCATTTAGGGTTAATTGTTAAAATAAAGACAATTGCTTTAGAGCAGACAGAACATGGGAGATTTGAAGATAATTGTTACAAAATAATTCTGCCTCCAAAATGAGTAACAGCACGCGATTTTCACTGTGTTCCTGTCATTGCAAAGAAAAAAAAAATTGTCAAGCCTACTTTTCAAAGGCATACAAATAAAAGGATATTTACCTGAGTCATACAAACACATCTTTTGTAGAGAAGAGCACAAATAACATCTAAAACTAGTCCAGAAAGAAGCGTCATGTCTATAAAGGACAAAAATCATGACATGTAAAAGGGAGGCTGCTTTATTAGATGTGAATGTTGCAGAATTGTTTCTCTTGTAGAAGCTGGTCCTTGGCTTTCTGGTTTTCGCACAGATGTTCATCTGCATCCCATCTGATGTGAATGGTGGTCTTCTTGGCACACATCCTTCAGTTTCAACTGTGTGTTCTTCCTCTGGGCCGAACTCCAGCAGCACAGATGTGCAAAGAAAGAAAAAGAGGGGGTGGAGAAAGAGAGAGAATGAGAGAGAAAGAAGGATGGGAAAGCCCGAGCCCCCAATTTATCAACAGGTCCTTCTGGGTGCTGTTTATTCCCGTAAAATCCCACCTGTGCTGTTGTCAGCAGAATCGCCGGATGGATTTGACAACAAATCTACTATATGTGAAAGGATCTTTTTTTTTTTTCTTTTAGGAATTTGTGCCTTATGGAAATAAGATTTTTTTAAAGGAGGAGAATAAGATAAACCACCAGCAAACACTTTCTATATGTATTATTTTATGTACATATTGGCATCCTAAATCAAAATTCCATTTCCTTTGATGTAAATTTCAAAACTAGATTTTAAAAAATAAATCAATGGAACCTTACTTTGTGCATCATCTCTTGGGTCCAACATTACACAGCATCAAAGATTCATATACAGTTTTCTGTCCTGGTAGATACAAAGGGTCCAGGTAACACCATTTTAGTAAACAGTCATAAACTTCCACTTTTCCAATGTGTCTCCCGACCAAGGAAAAATCTCTCTCTCTCTATGGGGCATGGACTTTTCTGCTTGTTTTTTTCTTTCCCTTTTTCTTTTCTTATAAAGGACCAGATAGAAGGTCTTTGGAGACATAGTTCTGCAACTCTAGGACAAAGGCAGCCATGCATGGTATGCAAATGAGCAGGGTGGCTAGGTTCCAAGAGAACCTTACAAAGGAGTCAGCCCACAGAATTCAGCTCACAGCAGGTAATCAGCCCACAGAAGGTGCTCAGCACACGAAAGCAGTCAGTTCATAGAAAGTACTGAGTACACAGAGGTGCTCAGTCCACAGAAGATGCTCTGTCACAGATATTGTATGGTGACCCCTGATTTACTGAATTCTGCATTCTCTCAGCTTTGAAGTTGTCTTCAGAGCACCTCTCTTGCTGGTATATACTGAATTCTAGGTCATACTCCCCTCCCCAGCCCCATGACTTCATGGATGTAGTTTCGCATTCTGTCATTCTGTATTTCTGATCAGAAATGAACTGTTTTCACATAATCCCCGCCCCGCTATTATCTCTTTTTCTCTGTCTTTGTTTTCCTTTTGCCAAATACAAAGCTTTCTATCTTACTCGATCTATGGTATGTATTTGGCAGGCCTTGACATGATGAATTTTTGTGTGTAGTCTTCGCATATTTTGAGCTCCTTGGATATAAATGTGATGCTTATTTATAGGAATGGGATATTTCTTCAAATAAATGTTTTCTGACCTTTATGTCCTACTCATAAAAACTCAAACTTCCCATGTTTTAGATCATCATCACTTTATAACTTTGCAAATATCACCTCAGTTGTATCAAATTTTTATCTTAAAAATTTTAGTGTTTCATTCTTCAAGTCTTAATTTCTGTGTGTGTGTGTGTGTGTGTGTGTGTTCATGTATGTGACTGTGGGTATGCACATGGTACAGGACATGGGTATGGTGTTCAGAGGACAACTTTGCGTGTAGGTCATTCATTGCCTTCCCCTTTATCTAGGTAGAGCCTCCTTGTTGTTCATCTCTGCACTGAGCACACCAGGTTTGCTGACCCTGAGATTCTGAGGACGGTGCTGTCTCTGCCTCCCTTCTTAATTCTGGAGTATTTGGATTATAGACACTTGCCACTGTACCCTGCTCTAAGTGGGTCCTAGAGATTCCGGGAAAGCATGTTATCTATTAAGGCATCTCTCCAGCCCCTATCCACTGATTTCTATTTTCATTTTGGATATTGTATAGTTTGTTTCTATAATCATATTTTGGTTCTTTTTCTTAGTTTTAATGTTTTTACTGATATTTCTCATCTGTTCATTTATTATTACCACTTATTTCTTTTAATCTTTGGGCTTTATATGTTTTATCAGTTGATTGTATGATCTATAGTGTTGTGTAATCTATTTATATTGACTGAGTTTTTAAGTTACATTCTCTCTGTTTTTTCAAATGCCTAGTAAATTTTATGGTGTTCAAAACATTCTTGCAACTATGAATCACCTTGACTATGTCAACTTTTTTTTAACAAGAAATTTAGTCCTGGCAGATCCCCCTATTCTTATAAAGCTTGGATTTATTAATTATGGAACATGGAGATTTCAGTTTAAAACTAATGCCTAGGATGTTCCCTTCATTGGACTTTGTAGTCCTTTTAAATAATGTTTAGTTTTTCTGAGATTTTACAAGAATAACCATTTCCCTTCCTTCTTTCCTTTCTTCCTTTTGGCAGATTATTTCTTTTTGTCTTTGTTCACTCTGGCATAACTTGATGCATAAAAGTCCCACATTCTTCAAGCAAAAGTCCTTTGGTTTCTCCATTCTGTTCTTGTCTGTATAAAAGTGATTTCCATGGCATCTCCCGGCCATTTGTGTCAGACCAACACAACTCTCAGTCAAAGCTCAGTAGTCTATTTTTTTGTGTAACTTCGAGTTTTCTGGAATCGTGCTCCAAATCTGTAGCTGTTTCAGCAGCCTAGAACTCATTGGGCTCCTTTGCTCAAAGATACTTTTTCCTTGAATTTTACCAGACACTGTTCTAAGGATGAACATCACCAGGCATAAAAACAGGGGTGATGCTGGCCTTCTGTTAAGGATCACAGACTTGGACTACCTGGTCCCTGGTGCCTAAAAACAGCAGGCTGTACACTCTACATCCTCTTATACTCGGACATTGTGGACAGATATGCCAAGGACGAAAACAAAAAAACCAAAAACTCAGTCTAGTATCAAACTTACGATTGATGCCTGTCTAAAAATAGAAATAGCTGAAACATAATGAAAACATCTGTTCCTGATAAATAAGTTATTTGTATAAGCAAATCTAAATTGAAAACTAGTTGTGATAAAGGAAGAATGCAAAAATAACTGAAAGACAAACAAAATCACAACAAAACTAAACACACCCAGCATCCAAAATTTATCAAGTGCTTTCTGAATTTTTAATGAATAAGGTCATTAATATGAGCCTTGGAATAAGGGTTTTGTGTTTGTGTACACAAAATGGTGTTCACATACCTGTCTGACTTGATACAGTATCATTTTTTAAAGATTTGTTTCATTTCTATTTTATGCATATGTGTGTACTTGTGAGCAAGACAGAGAGAGAGAGAGAGAGAGAGAGAGAGAGAGAGAGAGAGAGAGAGAGAGAGAGAATATATGTACACACTTCTTTGCAGTGCCCATAAAGGCCAGAAAATGGCGTAGGATTCCCCTCCCCTGGAGGTAGAGTTACAGGTAGTCGTGAGCTATCAGATATGAGTGCTGGTGACTGAGCTCATGTCTTCTTAAATGATGGACCATCTCTTCGGCCTCATGATATCATATTTAAAGGTGGAGACAGACATGTAAATTCTTGGTACTATGAAACCTTGGGGAAGTTAATTATTCTTTTTGAATCTCATTTCAATAAATTTGGGCTTATAATAATTTTCCCTTAGGAGTACTAAAGAATAAAGACCATTTATAATAGTTCCTTTGTACTGACACATAGTAAATATCCAAGAACTGACCATTAATAGTTACACATGCATAGCAACAGTAATAATAAAAACTGAACATCATCCATGTTCCATTATATAATCATTACACAGTTCTTGAATTGATAAAAGAAAATATAAAATGCATATTAAAATTTTACTCTGCTTTGACTCTGGCTGAGTAAATGTACAGTTAGATCCTAATCTACTCTCACCATCCAAAAACTAAAACTAGCTAGTGGGCCAGTGAGATAGCCTCATGAGTGAAGAGGCTTGTTGGCAAGTCGGGTAAGCTTAGTTCAATGCCTGAATACCACAGGATGAAGAAGAGAACTGACTCACAAATGTTGTCCTTTGACCTCTACAGGTGGACTGTGGCATGCACACCCTGTAAGTAAACAAATGTAATGAAATACATTTTCAAAAAAATGATTAATTTGAAAATAAAATAAGTGGGACGAAATCTCGAATCAATGGGTATCATCATCATAAAAACTGTGACCCAGATTGGATTAAAATAGAGGTTTAATCAAAGTATCCATAGTAGATGGGGCTGAAGAGATGGCTCAGCAGTTAAGAGCACTGACTGCTCTTACAGAGGACCCGGGCTTGATTCCCAGCACCCACATGGCTGCTACACACCATCCTTAACTCCAGTTCCAGGAGAATCTGAAACCCTCTTCTGACCTCCATAGCATTATACACATGGGTGCACTCACATACAGGCAATACACGCATACACATAAAATAGAAATAATAAACAAATTTTTTTAAATAGCCTTGGTACAGTGCTGGTATTACAAATTCATACCACTATGATCTTCTTTTTCATATGTATTATGGAAATTGAACTCAGGAACCCATGTGCATATCTAGAACTTTCCAATTGACCTATCTTCCCAGTCCCCAAATAACCACTTTTTAAAAAACATTTTTAAAATTTATTCTTGAAAATGCCATACAATGTACTTAAATCTATTCTTGAAAATGTCATGCAATGTACTTTGATCTTTTCCACTTTCACTACCTCTCTCCAACTCCCATGAGAATCCCCAGTCTATTTCTCCCCAGAGTTCATGTGATCATTTTGTTATAATTATTAATAGTCCCTCTGAGTCCAGCGAGTGATAACCATATGTAAATGGGCCACTTACTGGAGGATGGGCAACTTACCAATGTCCACAACCCCAAAGAAAAGTAACTCTCCATCAGAGACCATCAACTGCCCATAAATCCTCAGCTCTTGGTGGGGCCTCAGGAGCATCCTCCCCATCCATGTTGCAGTTTTGACGGACTTGATCTCATGCATGCAAATTCAGATGCTGTAGGCTGATGTATGCATCTGCTATGGCGTGTCTAGGAGACAGCCTTTCCCAGCTCTCCTTCCCATCCTCTGGCCTGTATTCCCTTCTTGCCCACACATCGCTGGTATCCTCTGAGTCTTCAATGGAGGGAGGCTGAAATAGATGACCCTATCTATAGCTGAGCACACAGTCACATATTCTCAGAACTTTGACCAGTTATGAACTTCTTCATCAACCATGACCCAACTGCAAAAGGAAGCTTTTCTGACGCCATGAGCATTTAGCAAAACACCAGTATTCCCTCTAGGGACTTTGATCTCCTCAGTAAATATTAAAGCAGTGTGTTATCATGCTTTCTTTCCAGAAAATAGAAAAATTTTCTACAGTATTCAATGTTTTGGGCTATGATTTAAGTCCAAAATAACAGATTAAAAAAGGAAATTATATATATACATATATATGTGCAAAAAAAATTAGAGGAGGCAAAAAGTGAGAAAGCAAATCCATAGGGATGGGGGGAAAGTTATGAGAATAGTCGGTTAAAGCAATATTAGATGCAAGGTGAATGGTGGCCTTTTCATTGATTAGCTATCTCCAAGAGCCTTAGCTGATTTCCCTTTCCAATTAATGTAGAGGGAAACACCTTTATAAATGGAAGTTGATGTTAGCGTTTGTGAGCCTGTATTTGTACTTGGTCCCTGGTTGGTGGTGCTGTTTCAGAAGGTTGTAGAACCTTTAGGAGGTGGAGATGTGTTGGTAGAACTACTTTGCTGAAGGTGGGCTTTGAGGGATCTTAGTCTCAGCCCACTTCCAGCTTGCTCTGTCTCCTTTCTGCTTATTTTTGAAGATGTGATCTCTCAGCTTCCACAGTGGCTACCTGTACCATGCTGTCCCCAAAAGTATGGACTAACCCCTCCAGAACAATATACCAAAAAGAGACAAGGTTTACGCATCCCATGTAGGTAGAGAACATAGCTCAGCTTTAGAACAGGCTTCTTATTTAATACTCACTCTCCTTTTTCATCACAAAGATTAAGGATGTTCTCTACCTACATGGGATGCACAAACCGTGTCTCTTTTGTACTGTTTGTTTATTTTAAATAAGTAAATAAGTAGATAGTAAGCTAGGTTGTGAAAGTTTTGGGCCATAATGTTGTGAAATTTTTTGGCCATAATGTTATCCTACAGTTTACTTTTTTGGTCTATTACCAAGTAAAATATTTCTAATTTACACTAAGAATTGCTTAACAGACCTATTTTTTTTTTTTTTTTTTGAAAATCACATCACAGGTCTGGAGAAATGTCTTAGCAGTTAAGAGCACACACTGCTCCTCCAGAGATCTTGAGTTCAGTTCCCAGTATCCACAACAGGTGGCTCTCAACTACCTGTAACTCCAGCTCCCAGATATTCAATACTTCTGCCCTCATAGACGAGTACACTCATATACACATACTTATGAATAGAAATACACGATTAAAAGCAAGACAAACCTTGAAGTAATCATGTCATGTTATACTTAGCTTAAATGTTTGTAAAGCAACAAGTTTGTAGCAATGCTTGGCCAGCATTCTTAAAGATTCTTAAAGATTCATTCTTTCAAAAAAAATTTGTATGTTTTTCATATATATTAGTGTTTTGCCTGCACGTATTTAAGCGCAATGACCATAGAGGCCAGAAAAGAAAGGACATGCCCAAGGCACAAGATATGGAGCAACAGAGCTGGAACTGATGCGGAAGCCTTCCTGAAGACAAGTTCTCATACTTGTAGAAGATACTATTCAAGCTCTTAAGGAAGAAAGTCAATCAATAGTCCAACCCCAGTGTTAATGCATAACAACCACAACAAAGTCAGGCACTGAAAACTGTATTGGTGCAGGAGTGATCTTCTTTAAGGGAGAGAGTCTAGTTAGGCTCACTAGTCCCCCATGGATGAACTTGTACTAAGCAACATCTAGGTTTACTATCTTGACTCAAAAGGTCTTAACACATATGACACAACACATTAAATTCAGTGTGGGGGAGCTAAAGGAGGGTATGGTTGGGGAGAGTATATAAAGATGATTAAGACGCTTTGTATGAAATCCATGAAATTTCAATAAAAATACATATTTAAAAAAATAATGTTGGAGACCAGACTCTGGAACTAGAGTTACAGATGGTTTTTAGCCACCATGTGGGTGCTGGGAATGAATCTTGTGTCTACTGAAAGAGTACCAGGCATTCTTAACCACTGGGCCATCAGTCCAGCCCCAAAGATTTGCTCTCATAATCTATTAATAAAATAAATAATTTTGTAAAGGGTTACTTTTAAATTTTGGTTATGTATAGCTGTGTGTGTCTGTGTATGGGTATGTGCATGTGAGTGCAATTGCCCATAGGTGCCAAAAGAGGTCATCAGATCCCCTATAGCTGGAGTTGTAGGTGGTTGTGAGCTTCAGGTCTCTACAAACAATAAGAGCTCCTCTCTGAGCCATCTCTTATCTCCTTAATGAGAATTTTCCAACTTTACTCTGTTTTCAAAATGATTTTTTCTGAGTTGTCCCTAGGAATGGAGTAACCACTTAAAATCTTCAGAGTTAAACATCCAAATGTTAATCTTAATTATATAAGTTTGGTAAAAGCAGAGTACAGCACTAGTGATTTCAGGATTTGTCAAGATGTTTGCTGAAGGACTTAGGTGGACAGTCTTCATGTTTCATTGAAGTTGTGACCCACTCAGCTTGGCTCCTTTGCAAGAGCAGTAAGTGCTCTTCATCTCTGAACCATATTTCCAGACTGAAAATACTTACTTTTAAGTAAGCCATGCCACATTATATATATTGAATATCTGCTAGAAAGTAAGTTATGGAAACCACAAATTATGACAATCCATTTATGTACTTAATTATTTCTGTATATGTATGTGTGTACGTAGATATGTATTCATTAAGCATGTACTGTAAAGGATCTACTCTACAGAAACCAGGGGAGGTGCATTTGCTATTAAAGGAGAAAGGAAAAATTATTGGGGAATGGTAATAAACATAAGAAAAATTCTTACAAAAATGAAGTGAATTAATGTGTCTATGAAGTAGAGATGAGATGGATCAGAGGCGATAAAAGGATTTATACCAGAGAATTGACAGGATAACCACCCACTGAGAATATATATGATGAGATGAAACTAAAAGGAGGTGAATCAGCATATTTCCACTTTCATAACACGAGTTTTATTAGTGTCTCTGAAGAACTACAGCATGAAGGTCTGCTAGCAGAGATTTGGCACGGAATTAGCAGAGAGAAGAGAGGAGCTGTGTTTTGTCACAACATCAAGTCTAACCTGACAGACAGGACAGAGATTTTATCATCATCAAATATATGAAAAACCGTCTAAGTATGACTCTTTTCCTACAATTATGAAATCTGAGACCTAACCTCAGAGAATATTCACTAACTAAAAAAATGTCAGTGAAAGTAAAAGTTGAAATACTCATGACATGTGAGGGCAAAGTATTAAGTAAAAGCTACAGATCAATGAACCACTGAGAAAAAAAAGACCCTCCAGATGCCATTCTCTTGACTAAGAAATACTATTAGAAACTGATGGTCAGCTGGGCGTGGTGGCACACGCCTTTAATTTCAACACTCAGAGGCAGAGGCAGGTAGATCTCTGTGACTTCAAGGCTGACATGGTCTACAAAGTGAGTTCCAGGCCAGCTGGGGCTACAGGGAGACCCTGACGCAAAAAAAAAAAAAAAAAAAAAGTGATTGTCATGAGGATTATCAAATCATCTGGATAAGATACTGACAAAGGTTTGAGTCTCTCATGGTTCTTGAAAATAGCCATGATTTGTATCAAACCAGAATCCACAAATGTCAAGAGACTATCTAATATTATAAATAAGCTGGTTACTAACTGGGGCATGTCAGTTTTCTTATTCAGAATTATCCAACATGGTTACTGTCATCGAATCTAGTTATTAAGTCTTTAACAAACAGTAGGAAAAATTCAACATTTAAATAGAAATCTAAGTCAAATCCATAAACCTTTCAGATACAAAGTCAAACACACACCTACCAGTGTTCCTATAACCCGTCTGTCACTCATTCTTTCACATCAGGTTCCATCATCCCTGTATTTCTTGACACTATCATCAGCAGAATGTATCTGTATACAGACACAGAATATATCTGATCAGCTGTGGTACAGCATGAATGCTGCTTAGCAGAAGGAGCGTGACTTAGAGGTCAGTCTGTCCTGCCTAGTGAGAATCTGTCTCTAAAAGAAAAATGCTGGGGCTGGAGAGATGACTCAGTGGTTAAGAGAACTGGATGCTCTTGCAGAGGACCCAAGTTCGAACCCTAGAACCCACATAGTGGCTAACAATCCGTAATTCCATTTCCAGGGGATCAGACACCCTCTACTGACCTCTGCAGGCATTGCACAACATACATGCACTTACATCCATGCAGGCAATACAATCATACATAAAATAAAAAAAATAAATTAAATGTTTATAAAAGAAAACACACTACATATACATATATATGTAATTTTCATCAATTAGAATCAAAGCTGTGAAATATATCACAACAATGATATTGTTTGATTCTCAGAATTATAAATATAGGCACACAATACTATGTTCACAATTTTAAAGAAAAAATACAGAACATTAAATGACTTCAGATTTAAATTGCGTTAGTTTGATTACTCCAGGCTCAAGTCTAACCAAAGTCTAAGTACAGCATTTTATTCACGCATCATCATTCCTTTTCGCACATTGGAAAGTTTATAATAGTAACTACATAGAATGAGCCTCTTAATAAACAGACTCAGAAATGGTTGACCAATGCATCTACCTTCGTACCATCCAGGGAGACTATTGAGTGCTTAGTTCAGAAACCTTGTGTTAGTGAGTTCAGAAATCTGATGAAAGACTGGTTTCTACTCATAGTTAGTAGTAGGAAAATCTGTCATGTAATGTGAAGTGGGCCAATTCCACATGTTCTCATGAAATTAAGTGGTGCCCACATGCAGAATGTGTGTGCATTTGTATATGTATTGGAGCTGGGCAGGGGGCTTCTGTCTTGTCTTTCTTTACTTCTTTCTTTTCTGAAGGCAAGGGTTTGACGCCAAGTCTATTTACAAAGTTCAGCTTTGGGGTCATGAGAATTCTGCTTCATATAACTGACAGTTTTATGTTCGTGAGACACAGCTTTTATCCTGTTCCTTGTCTTTTTTCACTGTTTCTTAACATCTTTTTCTAATGGGACCCAAGTCCTGTTAAGAATCTTGTGGAAATGTAAGAACATATATGGCTAAGAAATTTGGCTATAACAAGTTGTGTTGCAGAAACACACACATCAGTATTTGGTGAGTTATTTTGTTCAGTGTGATTTTTTTCTAGGAAGGGATGTTGATATGTATCTGAGCTACCCAGACCTCTGGAGTGTGAGTTTTGGAGAGACGCATTTCTTCTGTATATTTTCTACGATTAGACAAAGAAACTAATGGCCAAGGAAAGATGATTCCTCTATTGTATGAAGACTTGGTTCACACACACACACACACACACATCAGTAAATTTATGGTTTCAACTGATAATTTAAATGCAGAAAAATTCAATAAAATATATATTAAAAAAATGAACAAATCTCTGTGGAATGATTAGCCCACAAAAGATGATGAGCTAGAAGAATTCTTTCCAAAGGAAAGGTCAAAAGCAGTCCTGGTTACAATTTCTGGCTCTGGGTATTTTGTTCGTTCAGGCAATTAATAACTTCAGGTCTCCCACTAGCTTTCAGTAGTAAAAACAAACAGCAAAACCTAAGCAATTTCCAACATGTGCACAAACTAGTGGGGTTTGTTTTTAGATTGTTTGAAACTTGAAAGAAGTTTCCACAATTACAACAATAAAATAAACTGTGGTGAGGCTCTTAAGACAAAAAAAAGTCTCATTACTTAAGGGTGGATCTGAGTTATTCTGAAAAGAATAATCCAACTATCTCTAGGTTTTGCTTGCACAGAGTTATGGGAACCCACTCAATTAAGAAATAAAATGTGTGAGTTAATTTAATATACAATCCTGAATCATCTGTGGATAAAGTAGCATTTGTGGATAAATTTTCTCTTAAACACTATCTGCCATCTATCATCTATCTATTTATCTATCATGTATGTATGTATGTATCATCTATCTATTTATCTATCATCTATCTATCATCTATTATCTATCTATCATCTATCTTCTATCATCTATCTATCTATCCATCATCTTTCTACATCTACCTATCTTCTGAAGTTTAAAAAGGAAGGAAATTCAGCAGTACAAACCAAGATCCACATTAGTGATAATGAAGGAACTGGTTATGAAGAAGATATATATCATAATTTGTCTATGTAGCCATTTATCTGAACCCTGGAAAGATACAGAAGATTTTAGATTGATTTTGCATATGTGGATTAAGGCTAGTTTAGATAACTGATTGAGTTATTGATGGTGCTTTTCTTGCAAAAGAAATGATTTTAATTTTACTTGTTGGCTAGACTGTGGCTATTTCAGTCTTTCAATGGACTTCCCTTCTAACCATTGGCAAGTTGGTTGATGGGGCTAGGAATGTAATTCAGTATGGGAGCCATTCCTAAACTTGCATGAAGCTCTTGTTTTGATTGCTAACAAACTAAAAATGTTCAAATCCATATTCTCACCAGGATGATGTGTGAATAGGTAAGTGAAAGCTTTATAATAAGCTTGGTTGTGAATAATTAAAGAAATGTAGAAGCAAACAGAAGTACTAGAGACATGGCACGGTGTTCAAAAGCATTTGCTGCTCTGTACCGAAATTCAGTTCCCGTGGTCAGGCAGTTCACAACTGCCTGTAACTCCAGCGCCAGGGGATGTGATGCTCTCTTCTGTCATCTATCATCACCCATATGCTCATGGGCACACACACAGACACACATACAAACACATAAATAGAAAGTAAAACAAATATTTAAGAAAACAGACACATTTATCATAACAGAAAAATGTTGACAGTGAGTGTGATGTGCACGCCTTTAATTCCAGTCCTTGAGAGGCAGACGCAGGTAGATCTTTATAAGATGGAGGAACAGTGAGTTTCAGGCCAGCCTGGGCTACATGGTGAGACCCTCTCTCAAGAAGACCAGAAAAAGGAAAAGAAAAAAAAAAAGTTGGTAGAAGAATAAGTAAAATACTTTAATATATATAAGTTCGTGTCTTCACAAATTTGTTAGAGTTGCATTCACAGATAGAGCCCTCACACAGAGCCATGGCCAGATCCACCATGAATAGCTGTCATTCTGCTGTTAAACATAAGCAGTTACTTTCATTTTCGGTTTCTCATAGCTGCACTGTGAATTTCTACATCTCTTACAATTCAAGTTATGAGATACTGTTCAGTAACAAAAACTGATGGGCAAAAACCAGTCCTAAGAGCTCCATAACCTGTGTATCAAATCAACCCTTCTGCCTAATGAATGGGGTCTGCTGAGAAACACGAATGTGAGTCCTATGAGCAGATCCTTAACGAAAGAGCAGCCGCGTTTGGTTTTCTGCCATTTCCTATCACTGAGTGGGGCAAGCGTTTGTCTCTTTACTCCTCACCTCTTCTATTACCGAGAACAAAATTAAATAAATGAATAAATAAATAAATAAATAAATAAATAAATAAATAAATAAATAAATAAAATAAGGAGAGGCCGGCTCCTTGTCGCTGTTGTTTGCAATGCTGAGAGTTTCAACTGGCTTTTATGAGGTAATAAATTGTTGTTCTCTCTCCTGGCGAGTTGCTTTTTTCGAAAGGCTAACATCCGGTTCTCTGGGCACCGGCTTTTATTATGCATTTCATATTGAACCAAAGGTCAAATTAATTGACCTTATCTATGTGAAAAACCATCTGGTTACCTAAAGAAATAAAATTTTTAGGGAGAGTTCAGGGAGAAGTAAACAGTAGAAAAACTCAATCTGTCGGCGGCTGGAATTTTCAGTCGGAAACAGTGAATTTGGAGTGTTTTAAATTTTACACTCTCAGTTGAAAATCAGTAATAATTTTTTTTCTAAGATACAGTAGAACCAACGAGGTTCCAAATGCCACCTACCTCTTCGTGCATATTTTCTTTCTTTCTTTACTTCTTTCTTTCTTTCTTTCTTTCTTTCTTTCTTTCTTTCTTTCTTTCTTTCTTTCTTTCTTTCCTTCCTTCTTTCTTCTTTTTTTCTTTCTTTCCTCATGTATTATTTATATGTATATTATGCATGTTCAGGTGCATTCACCCATGTATGTGGAGAAGGCTAGGGCAGGATGTGGGATGATCTGATCTATCAGCTCTTCACCTTGAGACAGGAATAAGGTGACCCTGAAGGTTTCAGGTTTTCAGCTGACTGTGTGCAGTAAACCTTAGTAGTCTTTCTGCATTGGTCCTGGCCCCAGAGATGGGGTTACACCCACCTTCGAGGCCACTCCTGGCTTTTTACTGTGGGTGCTGGTGATCTGAACTCGAGCTCCTATGTTAGGGCAGCAGGTGCTCTTACCCACTGAGCTCTCCACCAGCCTCTCTTCCCACATATTTCCCATATTTTCACACATTATGTAATTTGAGAAAGGGAGCGATTATTTCTCATACTGCCACATATTATAAGTTTGAGCGAGCTAGGAAGGAAAGTTATAAAGCATACTTTATGTAAAGTGTCTACAAACTAAAGGGAAGTGAGACCAAGTTCTCTAAGGGGTAACTAACTCCTCTAGACTCCCAAGGTCATTCTATAGCTAGAAGATCAATACTAGGGCTCATGTCAAACAAGTTCAAGTTCGATGGGGTCTCCCAACAAGGACTGAGTCATGAAGCAGCTTCATAGAATAAAGGAGAAGGAATATTTAATCTTATAAAGCATTGCCTCCTCCACTTTCCCATCTGCTAAATGGGTTAATAATTCTGACATCTTATATAGTTGATAAGAAGAAGCGAATCAGTCCCTGCAAATACATATTTTAGGATCTAAGGTCTTTAGATAAGCAACTGGAATACTAGCCTTACATATTACTGTAAAATTAATGGCAAACTAATCATTTTGATATTCACTCAAAATGAGAAATAAAATTTCTCTCCACTTGCCATAGGCCAAACTAAAAAGTGAATAATAACTAAGCTTATGTTTCTGATTTCTTAGTTAGTTGCTCTGCTTCTCTGAATATTTGCTATAGCTATATGTGCAAACCCTTGGTACAGTTTCAGGAGCAAAGACAGGTGCTACTTGGAAACTGTGTAAAAAAAAAGTTGGTAGAAGAATAAGTAAAATACTTTAATATATATAAGTTCGTGTCTTCACAAATTTGTTAGAGTTGCATTCACAGATAGAGCCCTCACACAGAGCCATGGCCAGATCCACCATGAATAGCTGTCATTCTGCTGTTAAACATAAGCAGTTACTTTCATTTTCGGTTTCTCATAGCTGCACTGTGAATTTCTACATCTCTTACAATTCAAGTTATGAGATACTGTTCAGTAACAAAAACTGATGGGCAAAAACCAGTCCTAAGAGCTCCATAACCTGTGTATCAAATCAACCCTTCTGCCTAATGAATGGGGTCTGCTGAGAAACACGAATGTGAGTCCTATGAGCAGATCCTTAACGAAAGAGCAGCCGCGTTTGGTTTTCTGCCATTTCCTATCACTGAGTGGGGCAAGCGTTTGTCTCTTTACTCCTCACCTCTTCTATTACCGAGAACAAAATTAAATAAATGAATAAATAAATAAATAAATAAATAAATAAATAAATAAATAAATAAATAAAATAAGGAGAGGCCGGCTCCTTGTCGCTGTTGTTTGCAATGCTGAGAGTTTCAACTGGCTTTTATGAGGTAATAAATTGTTGTTCTCTCTCCTGGCGAGTTGCTTTTTTCGAAAGGCTAACATCCGGTTCTCTGGGCACCGGCTTTTATTATGCATTTCATATTGAACCAAAGGTCAAATTAATTGACCTTATCTATGTGAAAAACCATCTGGTTACCTAAAGAAATAAAATTTTTAGGGAGAGTTCAGGGAGAAGTAAACAGTAGAAAAACTCAATCTGTCGGCGGCTGGAATTTTCAGTCGGAAACAGTGAATTTGGAGTGTTTTAAATTTTACACTCTCAGTTGAAAATCAGTAATAATTTTTTTTCTAAGATACAGTAGAACCAACGAGGTTCCAAATGCCACCTACCTCTTCGTGCATATTTTCTTTCTTTCTTCTTTCTTTCTTTCTTTCTTTCTTTCTTTCTTTCTTTCTTTCTTTCCTTCCTTCTTTCTTCTTTTTGGCTTTTGAGACAGGGTCTCCTGTAACCCCAGTTGGTCTGGAACTCACTGTGTAGACCAGGCTGGTCTTGAACTCACAGAGA
>NW_008353604.1:1088849-1095505 GCF_000622305.1 Nannospalax galili | reverse complement strand
TGCTTCTCTGAATATTTGCTATAGCTATATGTGCAAACCCTTGGTACAGTTTCAGGAGCAAAGACAGGTGCTACTTGGAAACTGTGACTCCATTTAAAATTTGTGTCGTGTGTGTGTGTGTGTGTGTGTGTGTGTGTGTGTATGTGTGAATTTGATCCAATTATAGAATGGTGTCATTAGTAAGAATTACTTGAATGGAAACTGCTAGAGATAATTTTAATTAGGACATCAAGTCTTCTTACTCTTTTTCTGGAACCTGTGATTTTTGAATTTATTATATGCAAATGAAATGGGCAAATCAGATTTGAGGAATGAGAGTTTCACAGTGTGCCAAGAGCTCACATCAGGTGGAGGTCTGTTGTAGCATCAGTCTGGAAAAGATTAAACCACAGAGTACACATCTGCTGGGTGGAAGAAACCATTGGCTGTGTTGGAGTGTTTGAACCTCAAACTGAGGTCAGAAGTGGGGTGATTTAGTGACTTCAGTAAACAGACTTTCGATGGAGTCAAATACGTTTGGTTTCATTTTGCACAGTACAAAGAGAACATCAATAAAGTTTTCAATGCTGTAAGATTAGTTCAAGGCCAGCTTGGAAAGTGAATTATTTGTAAATCCAACCCACAGTTCTATGAAATGAATCTGTTGCTGATAAATATATTTTGCATCTTAAACAGTGGACGAAATAATCTTAGCAATAAAAACTACAGATAAAATGAGTCAATTTTTTTACATGAAGATGAAATAAATGATCTTCTGTTCATGATGATCACCAAACACAAAACAGATTGAGCTGCATTCTCCAAAATGATAGAACCAGGTTTTGTGTCTTCCTGAAATTTGTAGACAAAGGGAATTAACATCTTTCATGCCAAATCCATAGGAAAGGTAGCTTTATCATTACAAAAAAATGTTATTATGTTTTTTTTCACATTTCTAACTTTTGTTAGGTGAGGTTTGAGGTCCATGAGAAAATATAATAATAATAATAATAATAGAGGAAAATGTCAGAAATGAGTAGCACAAATGATCCAATTATTTTTGCAACTGAGAAAACAGAGAAGAGGGAGATGAGATCAACTTAATGTCTTTGAGGGAATAGTTTTCTAACTTCTAAAGATGCAACACCAAAATTCCATTTAAAAGAGTCTGGTGCTCTGCCTTTAGAAACTCACATCTAGTTGAAGTTTCGCAGTGGTCTGTCCACATGGTGAATGTGTTAGCTTATCAGATTTGATGGAGCAATGTGACATAGCAACAGTTGCTGCTGTTTCAAAAGCATGTGCACTTCCTTACGATTCCTGGAAAGGATCAGACCCAACTGGATAAAGAGTCCAATTTGGAAACGTGGGACTGATACGATTCCTTTTGCCTCCCTGTCTCCATGTCTCCCGCTGGAAACCAGGAACGTGCAGTGTCTGACTTTCACTCCAGGAACCCCAGAAGCCATCAGTGAACCTGAAAGGACCCACATCTGGCTCTAGCTTACCCTTGTTTGCTTTAAGCTCTGCACACAGACACCCGACCACCCTGGCTGTGAATTCAGGGATGGTCCAGCTTTCCTTATACATGGCCAGGAGAGGCAAACGGTCTTTGCACTGACCTGGTCCAAGGGTGAGGTCCACTACATTTTTGACGTGCCTGTATTTTTGTTAGTTTTATTTCTTTTGAAAGAGATTTCTTCAGAGGTAGGTACAATTCATCATCGTCCCTCCTTTGCTTACTCCTCCTGCTGCAGGCATAGACTATGTCCCAGTGAAGTAGAGGCAAGATCTTTATAGCAACACTCCCAGACACATACCGTTTAAGAACAGAGCCTTTTGGTTTAGACGTGTCCAATGACACTTTGCTTTCCAGATATTTTTGTTTGGCTTTATGGCCGTTAAGGTTGTTGCTTTTCCATGAAATGATCTTGTGTCTAGGAGTATAAATTAAGTAAAAAGAAGATTCTGAAAGAATCTTACACAACGTCTGAATTGTACTGAAGAAATGGATATAGGAAGACGAGGGAAACTTTAGAAAAGAATGCTCAACAAATGACTTGGTAATTAGCAGTTAAAGCAGCAAGTTTCTTCACGGCGATTTGTTTTTCTTGTCGGGAAGACTGTTCCAGAAGTTCATCTGTAATTTAGCTGTTTTGTTTTAAGATAATGTGTACAACATTAAAAAGAAATCAGTTGTGCAATGGTCCTTAGCAAAACAAAGCATAGTGGAACATCTATCTTCGTTTCCTTTTATTGTGAACAAAATATGATTTTATATGGAAATTCCAGGAATGTGGCCTCAAAACACACAGATCAAAACTTATTTTCCCAGATTTCACTATATTTGCTACCCTAAGACTAACTTCACATATATTAAAATGTAAATGGCAAAGTAAAATGCTATTCGATTACACGTGTTTGAATACACTATCAAATAATTAAATTTTTCTGTTCTATAAAGAAAATAAAAACAAAAATAGGACCAAAACACCAGCTTAGGCTGATTCTTTCTTCCTTTACAGGGATCGTGTGACACAGAAAACAGGCTTATATGAAGCAATCACACCACTAATGAGCACCACCATCATCTCCTGCTTTCTTAAATAGCTCCTTAAGGCTCCGTTTCCTCCAGGGATGGATCTGTGGAAGTCAGCTGTACTGCCACCTACTTTCAAGATTGTGCAATGCACCTTGACTTTCCACAGTCTAAATTTCCAAAGTTGTGATTTAAGTGATCTTTGACTAAGATGCTCTCAAGCAACTGTTTCAAGCCTGACAAGAAATTATTGGTGACCTTATGTGCTCATTATCACTGAGAAGTTAGCAAGCAGAGACAATGTCAGTCTGACTTCAAAAGAAGAACTTAGAAGGACGTGCTTTTGAGTTAAGGCATTCTCTAACTGCACACTTGAGCCTGCAGGCTCTGGATCTATCAGTAGGGAACTGTAGATTGCCACTCGTTGGTAATCTTGCTACAAACAACACAGGTTAATATCGAATAGGTAAGTATGAGCATGAAGAAAACAAGGAAAGGGGATATTGTAGCCGATCCTCCATGAGAAAATCAAATGGATCATATTGAGATGTGTATGGACACGCACGGTGTCAATCAGTCACCAAGAAAACATCGCATGAACTTTAACTACCAATAGCAGAGAATATGTGTGCACACAAACAGGAATAAGAAAAATCTGTTCTGAGGACTGACTTGCATAATGTGATAACCTTTGAACAGTAACCCGTTTAATTTTAGGACAGGTCTTCAGGAGGAAAGACAAGGCTTTTCTACTAAAGAGTATCTATGGTTATAGTTATTCTTTAAGTGGTCAGTGGACTCTAGCTTCAATTGACACAGGGATTGATTTACTGGATCTCTAGATGCTTTATAGACAGCAAGCAAAGGCTGTCTTTCCACATGAATTGTATGTAAAAATCCGTCTAACTCACAGAATGGACAAGGGCAAGTTAACATTTATTTATTTATTTATTTATTTATTTATTTATTTATTTAACTCCCCGCATTTATGACAATTTGTCAAATTATTACAAGATTTTACTTTTTGTATTGCCAAGTCATCTATTAAAAGTAAAATTAGCTTTTTTTTTTTTTCTTCTCAGACTTGTGTCCACCTTTGTGTTATACTGAGAGCAGGGAATTTGATTCGTCTAGTGACCAGAGCATAACAAGGGTTCAACTGATCGAGCTAACAGATGGCACTGGAGTTGCAAAGAAACTTACACTTGTTTATTGCCTTACAATCTGAACATATTCTTTATATATCAATTTATTTTCTATTTTATGCATATAAGTGTTTGTCCTGTATGTAAATGCACTTGTGCAGTGAACACGGAGACCAGAGGAGGGCATCAGATGCCCTGGGATTACAGTTAAGGACCGTTGTGAGCTGCCATGTGGATGATGGGAACAGAACCGGGTCCTCTGCAAGAGCAACCAGTGCTCTTGACCACTGAACCATCTCTCCAGCCCCTCTGAATGTGTTCTACCTCTTGCTGTGTTGTGATTTGCTTTCCTATGTACACTGAGCTGGCTGAGATTACAAAAGGACCTTTCTTTTCTGAGTCATTGAGGGTGTCATCAGGAAGGGGCCTCGGAAGCTTACACATGGTAGCATTTGATCTATGCTGTACCTGTATGAAGACTATTACCCTCACTGAAACCCTAGCCCAGGGCAGGTATTCGTGCAGTGATCCATGGGTTGGTATCGCCAGACATGGTTTGCCACACTCACATCTAGGGAAAGATAGATGTCCAGTAGTTCCCCAGGTGTGCTGTCTATGAAATTGCCCTTACGTGTCTATGAAAAGTTTAAACACCCGTTTTTTTTTTTTTTTTTTTTTTTCTTATTTTTGGCAACCTCAGTCTCTTTCAGGCCTGTCCACAGCCAGTTTCTAACCTTCTTGATCTTCATCACCACACTGGGATTTCTTCCTCCGACTCTAAGTATAATTATATCACGTTATAAACTTTCTTGAAAGTTGGTTGCTTTCAGCTCATGGTTTTTAATATCGCCAAAAACTAAATTTAATGGATGTGTGCATGCTGCCACCTGGTGGCGAGAATGAAGAGCACACTTTTCTCGTCATTTTCAAACTTCCAAGAGCTGGCAGATACTTTTTTATTAAGTTTTTTTTCTTTCTTTCTTTTTTTCTTTTTTAGAATTTCATTTTAAGCATTGTCTTTGTATAATTTCCACCTCCCCAAGTCTCCCTAAAACACCTCAAATGCCCCCCAACTCAGTCTTAATTTCTTGGCCTCTTTGTTACTACCGTTACATATACTGACATACATTTATAAATCTATATCTTTGTATGTAATGTAATGGGTTCACTTAGTGATGATCATGTGTACATGTGCTTAGGGATCGCCATTTGGAATTAGATAACCTATCAGGCAGTTAGTCCCAGAAGAAAAATGATTCTCTCTACCTCAGCATCCATAGATTGCCAATAGCTCTTCATCTTGAGGCGGGATCCGGTGAGTTTTCCCCGTTCACATTGGCATGTCAATTAGTTTTGTTGTCATGAATATTGCGTTAGACTGCCATACTGTGGAGATTTCGTGGGTGCGGCTTCCCTGTCATGTCTAGGATGCATCATTTAGCTGCAAAGCAGCAAGTGTCTTGCTCCTCTGACTCTTACATTCTTTCTATGCCTTCTTCCTCAATCTTCCTGAGCCTTAGCTGTAGATGCTGCATTGTAGATATATCAGTTAGGGCTGTGCACCACACAGTCATTTATTCTTTGCATTTTGACCAGTTGTGACTCTTTGTGATAGTTTCCACCTGTTGCACAAATAAGCTTTTGAATCGAGTGGTGAGACTGTACTTGTCTGTGAATATAAGGATAAGTATTAGAACATAGCAGAGTATAGTAAGAAATTATTTTGCTGTAGGAAAGTTCCTGGAAGGTTCATGAACATCTCTAAATGTGTACCCTTGGCTATGCTTGCAGTACCATGCACGGACTCCTTCCTATAGAGCTGATCTTAAGTTTAGTTAGATATCTGTTGACTACTTCTGATATAAAAGTGCCACTATTGCACTTTTATAGAGATGATTTTCTGGTTCGGTCATTGCCGCACTTCTCCCTTGGTCTTCTCCTTTGGCAAGTTACATAGTACCTTCTGATGCTGTTGGAACTAATCTTCCATTAGGAGGCTTTCAGTTCGGTTCAGCTTAATTACCCTAAATCTTCTGTCCAGAGGATGTTGTGTCTTTAACAATAGGGTCTTAACTTTGAGTTCTTGGGGAAAATCAAGGGCTGTGGTAATCGCCTATATTATGTTGGGAGACTCTTGGGTTACTCTGATCAACAACTTGAAGGGAAGTTTCCCTTCCCCTGCACTGTGATTTTTGTTAAATAGCCTTTATATGTGTGTGTACGTGTGTGTCCTCTGTGTGTGCCTTTTCAGTAGATTTATGGAATATATTTCCCTATGCATTTCCCCACACGTAGATATTATTTCTCTTTCCTCTCACCTCTGTAGTACCCTCCTTCCCCCCCCCCAGTTAAACGGCCCACCATTTCCCCCCTTTCTTGCTTGATAATGCCTATGTCCTGCTATCCCCTCTCTGGACCTCCTTATTCCCCGCTCCCCAAGCTTCCATTCCACTTTCCTGGCTTCAGTGGTCACTTCAAGATTATACTCCCATCTGAAGAGTTGGAGCCCAGATCCACAAATGAGAGAGACCAGAATTTCTCAGAGGGAACCAAACATAATAAGTGAAATAATCTCACATTAGAAGTAACAAGGTAACAAGATAATTAATTGGGGGAAGGCTATGAGGTGGTTCCACAGGTAATAGAGCTTGCTATGCAAGCCTCATTATATGAATTAACTCCCTGAAATCAAATTAAAGGTGGAGAAGAAAACCGACTCCACAAAGCTGTCCTCTAACCTCTGCATGTGCACAAGGGCGTGACCATGCCCCCGCCACCCCCCACACACAATGCTAGTAAACTATTTAAAAAGACAGTCAATTGGAAAATTATTCACTCAACTTCTTGAAAATGTGTTTATTCTTCTGAATGTATTTTTAACTTTTAAGAAGCAACCTTTTCTCACAAGATAGCATATTTATGGAAAACTTGAAAAGATAATGCAGTTTGTCTTTTTTGTTTGTTTGTTTTTTTAATAATTTATTTAATAATAA
>NW_008353604.1:1087156-1088243 GCF_000622305.1 Nannospalax galili | reverse complement strand
CATCTAGCGGTAATCAGTTGTCTATATTCCTTTGGATAAGATTGGCGTCTGCTGTTCATTTTCCCAGCTCTATGCTGGGCTACTATCTGGGAATCCCTTTGGCCACCCTGGCCATCGACTCAAAAGAAGGTATCGCTTGTCTGGCATTGTTTCTTGTTATGTAGACTTTAGCTATACATATGGACTCATGAAATTATGTTGGCCCATTTAATCTTTGGTTATACTTTCCTTTTGAGTGTTTAAGGCCATACAGCTGGTCCAGATAAAACTGATTTATTTTTACTCTTAAGGTTGTTTGAGGATCTGTTCCTCAGGAGTCACATGGGCTTGGGAGGAGATCCTGGCTCCGTTCTTTTACTAGTTCCAACTACGTGAAGATAAGTCAAAGGTCCTACTCGACCATGGCTGGCTTCGCTTGGAAGCATGGAGGAAATGATTCCTCTCTGTTGACCCTCCTTTTTATAGACTGGGCACTGGTTCAAGTCCATCTGGTGAGTTCTCCTCGGCCTCCTTGATCAAGAGGACAGGTGACCCACCACCATTATAGGACATTTTTAGAGATGCTCATAGTCCCCTGGAACTAGTCAACCTAGGAGGGCAAGGAGCAAAAAGTGTCCTTTATGTCCCTCTGACTAAATTATTATAGACCTCAAAGACCTTAAACACCCAAGAAGGTTACTTCCACCAGTCTGATATTTTTACTTACTGTGTGTCATGTAGATAAATCTTGGGCAAAGACCAATTGTTCTCAGATAAATCTTACCTAGACATATATTTCTTGATCTGCTATGTATAATTTGTCAGTAGGTTGCAGAAGTAAAGTTGTTCCCTCTGGTTTTCAAAACTAGCTAGGCATTGTTTATCTCTCGCATGGTCTCACCCCTCCATCATGGTTTTCCCACTTAAGGTGCCCCCATTCCCTCCCCCTTTCTCCCTTACTAATACCCTTCTCCTATGGTCCTACCTCTCTTGAGCTCCTTCTTTCCCTTTATCCCCTAGGTTCCTTGTATACCCTTCCCTCCCCCGTCCCTTAAACTAACCCAATTTTTATCCATATCTCCCTTATTAAGGCCTGTTTCCTACTGTT
>NW_008353604.1:1085638-1086510 GCF_000622305.1 Nannospalax galili | reverse complement strand
TCTTTTAAGATGTTTCATAGCCATCTTTACTTCTTTTGAGAACTCTGTTCATCTCCTTAGTCCATCTTTTAATTGGGTTGCTTCTTGTCTTGGTTCTCTGTTTTTTGAGTTCATTATAAATTCTGGATATTAAACCTCTGTCGGATGTGTCACTGGTGAATATTTTCTCCCATTCTGTGGGTTTTCTGTTTGCTTCCTTATTTTTCTCCTTTGATGTATGAAGCTTTTTAGTTTAACAAGGTCCCATTTGTTAATTCTTGTCCTTGTTTCCTGAGCAATTGATGTCTGGTTTAGAAAATCCTTTCCTATGCCTATATCTTGTAGGCTTTTTCCAAAGTTTTCTTCTAATAGTTTCAGAGTTTCAGGCTTTACATTGAGGTCTTTGATCCATTTGGAATTGACTTTTGTGCAGGGTAAAAGATAGGGGTTTAGTTTCATTCTTCTACAAGTGGAGATCCCGTTTTGCCAGCACCATTTGCTGAACATGCCGTCTTTCCTCCAGTTAATTTTCCTGGCCCCTTTGTCAAATATCAGGTGACTGAAATTGCATTTGCTCATTTTTGGGTCTTCAATTTTGTTCCATTGCATTGGTCTATGGGTCTATTTTTGTGCCAGTACCATGTTGTTTTTATGACTGTAGCTCTGTAATACAGCTTGAAATCTGGTATAGAAATACCCCTGCATTGCTCTTGGTTCTCAGGGTTGTTTTGGATATCTGAGGTGTTTTGTGCTTCCATATGAATCTTAGGATAGATTTTTCCAATTCAGTGAAATATGTTGTGGGGATTTCGATTGGCATTGCATTGAATCTATATATGACTTTTGGTAGGATGGTCATTTTCACAATATTAATTCTTCCAATCCATGAGCAT
>NW_008353604.1:1083992-1084482 GCF_000622305.1 Nannospalax galili | reverse complement strand
TCATCTCTGATTTTGTTGATTTGGAGGTGCTCTTTCTTTCTTTCGGTTTGCTGGGCTAGCAGTCTGTCAATCTTATCTTTTCAAAGAACCAGCTCTTGGAATTGTTGATTCTTTGTATTGTTTTCTTTGTTTCAATTTCATTAATTTCTTCCCTGATTTTTGTTATTTCCTCTTGTCTCCTGGGTTTGGGTTTTGTTTGTTGTTGCTTTTTAAGTGTGTTGAGTTGCAATGTTAAGTCATTTATTTGTGTTTTTTCCGATGTTTTGATGTAGGCATTTAGAGCTACAAAATTCCCTCTTAGGACTGCTTTCAGGTGTCCCAGAAGTTTCGTTGAGTTGTATTGTCCTTTTCGTTTAGTTCCAGGAATACTTTTTTAAAAATTATTTATTTAATAACCATACAATTAGAAGAAACATTTCATTGCAACAGCATTGACATATTCAATAACAATTTCCAGAGCTAAGATGCATCTCTTTCAAAATTGGCTGTA
>NW_008353604.1:1083292-1083779 GCF_000622305.1 Nannospalax galili | reverse complement strand
AACTCTCTGCCCTGTTGACCTATCTAATGGAGACAGTGGGGTATTGAATTTGCCTACTGTTAATGAGTGGGATTAATCTGGGTCTTAAAGTCCTGCAATATTGTTTTTATGAAGTTGGGCACACCACAGTTTAGTGAATAGATGTTCATGATTGTAATAGCTTATTGATTTATTGTCCCTTTGATCAGAATGAAGTGGCCCACTTTATCTCTTTTGATTAGTTTTAAAGTCTATTTTGTCAGATATTATAATTGCTACACCTGCTTTTTTCTTAGTACCATTTGCTTGGTATATTTTTTTCCAACCTTTCACTTTAAGATAGTATCTGTCCTTGAAAGTGAGATGAGTTTCTTGCAGACAACAAAAAGATGGGTTTTGTTTCTTAATCCATTCACCTAGTCTGTGTCTTTTGACTGGGGATTTCAGTCCGTTAATATTTAAAGTTATTAATGAAAGATGGGTATTGAATCCTGTCATTTTTATTTCT
>NW_008353604.1:1082384-1083071 GCF_000622305.1 Nannospalax galili | reverse complement strand
GGCTTTCATAGTTTGCACTGAAAAGTCAGCTGTAATCCTAATGGGTTTTCCTTTATATGTGACTTGTTGTTTCTCTTTTGCAGCTTTCAGCATTGTCTCTTTGTTTTGTATGTTTAGTGTTTTTACTATGATGTGCTGTGGAGAGTTTCTGTTCTGGTCCTGTCTGTTTGGTGTTCTGTATGCTTCTTGTATTTGTATGGGCATTCCTTTCTTTAATTTCAGGAAATTTTCTTCCACGACTCTGGTGAAGATTTGGTCCATACCATTATCTTGGGATTCTTCTCCTTCCTGTACGCCTATGATTTGTAAGTTTGGTCTTTTTATGGTGTCACACAATTCCTGCATATTCCGTTCTTGTGATTTCTTAAATTTTTCATAATCTTTGCTTGAGTGGTCTAGTTCATTCACTTTATCTTCCAGTCTTGATATTCTGTTTTCCATTTCATTCATCCTATTGGTGAGGCTTTCTCCTGTCATTTCTAATTGGCTTACTGTTTCACTTCCTTCTTCATTTCTGCTTGAATATTCTTCAATATTTCTCTTTTCTGAATTCATTGAGAAGTTTATCCCTATCTTCCTTCAGTTCTTTGATTTCTTTTTTGTGTGTTCTTTAAATTCACTGAATTCTTTTAGCATGTTTATCATTGTTCTTTTGAGTTCCATGTCCTAAATTATCTCTAGGGGGTA